>NC_041383.1:343419038-343466539 GCF_002162155.2 Triticum dicoccoides | reverse complement strand
TTCGGGGGAGAGAGAGAGGCCGATCCACGACGTCACCGGGCGAGGGGAGCGGCGAGGCGGCGAGCAGGTGCGTGGCGCGCGCTGCGGTCGCCGTCGGGCACCTGCCTGCCTGCCTGGCCGGCAAGCAGCTCGCTGGAGCGGCGCTGGGCTGGGCCGGCAGGTGGGCCGGGAGCTGGCGTCAGGTAAGTTTTTCCATTTTCTCTGTTTTCTGTATTTTTTAATACTTCTGCAACTTTGTTGAATTAAATAAAATACTTAGGCAACTCCTAAAATCACCAAACTACTCCTGGTCCATAGTTGGATTATTTCCAACATGAAACATTTTAGTTTGGAGATATTTGAGCATTTAAATATTTGATATAATTTTAAATGCCCAAATTCAAATATTTATGATTTAATTCAAAAACCCTAAGATGGCCTAGGAAAATGTGCATCACTTTTGGCAGAGGTTCTGAACCAAGACAAAAATGATGGGCATTTTAGAAGGGCATTTCAGGTTCATTGAAAAAAAGTTTTTAGTAAACCCTAATTGGTTTCAGAGGGGACTGGGGGTTCTGTCATCCCCATTTCAGGTTTCTGATGAAAGAATAACATGATGCAACACTCTAATGCATGAACTAGCTAGGGTGTGACAGGTGGCGTTGCCTCTGGATGAACAGGACCCCGATCGATCGAGCCAGTTGGGGCTGGATGAACAGGACCCCGTGGAGGGCTAGATGAATAGGACAATCCCGTGGAGGGCTCGATGAACAGTAGACGGTGGAGGGGTGCCCGTGGAGGGGTGGTTGAATAGTAGCCGGTGGAGTAGCGCGCGGTGGAGGCTGGATGAAAAGGAGCCCGGGAGGCTGGAGGGGGTCGATGGTAGCCCGTGGAGGCTGGAGGAGGTCGACGGTGGAGATGAACAGTATCCCGTGGAGTCCCGTTTTGCGGTACGCCACACCCCTCCCGATGAACAAGACCCCCCTTTCGACCGTAGCGCTCCAACACAAGTCTGTTTCCCTTTCTTGCCATGTCTGTGCATGGCCGTGGCGGGAGGCTCTGACTGCCCGTGCACAAGTAAAGGGGTCAAAAGTAGAGCCCCTACTTTTGTACACCGACAGGAGCCCCCAGGCCTGAGCCATACATAAGGGCAACACGTTGTTGGGCCAGGCCCAGAACGCTGCGCGGGCAGTTTACCGCGGCCACTGTTCCGTCCGCTGCACTTCCCCATGACCCGCGTTGAACGCGCGACGTGAGGGTCATGCGCGTGCATGACGTGGGAGGCATGTGTGGGACAGCGCCCACACGCATGCGTCGCATCGCAGTTAATGGGAAAGGAGGCGGCCCGCGCCTTCCCCATAAAAAGGAATAACCGCGGGCGTGCTGCTCACTTTACCCCTCCCCTTCGCCCCCTCCAATCTCAGAACCGCCGCCCCCTTCTCCTCGAGCCCCTCTGTTCTTATCCATCACCATCGCGCTTCCGCCATCCTCTGCCTTTTTGCTTCCCGCAACCGCCATGGCTCCTAAGTCCACCAAGAGCAATGGAGCGGCGAAGGATGCCGGCGTGTCGGAGCAGCCGGAGAGCGAGCTGGTGGTGTGGCGGGAACAGTTCGCCTACTTCCTCCCCTCGACGGTCGGCGTGCCCGAGCTTCGGGAGATGTTCAAGTGTTTGTGGGGCGTGAAGACGGGGGGAGAGAAAACGGGGCACCCGGCCACGACCGTCGTCCCTGCCAGCGTCGGGCCCTCCCCTCACCGGTACCCTTTCTTCATCGATTATTTCTCTTGCAGGCTCTATCCCCCCTTCTCCGATTTCTTCAAGGACATCATGCACACCTATGTCTTCCGCCTCTTGGATTTCACTCCGAATGCCGTGGCGTGCATGGCCCTCTTCGCCCATCTCTGCGAGGGCTTCGTCAGGGTGTACCCCAGCACGACGCTCTTCCGCCATTACTTTTCCCCTCGGATCCAAAAAGGGGGCGCCATTGCTGGCTGCGTCGCCTGGATCCCGAGGGCCAAGGGGGCGTACCCAGACGGCGCCACGAAGGAGAGGTGGGAATAATGGCAGGGCCGGAGGTGCTGGATTGAGGAGAAGGACCCGCTAGTGTTCTGCGAGGTTTGCCAGAAGCTGCCGGTCTGTGGCAGCGATTGGGGCGACGTCGATGCTGACGATGCGAAGCTCACGATCGCCACCACTAGGATTCTCCGTCTCACCCAGGCCGGGCTCACCCTCGAGATGATTGGGGCGGACTTCATCCGCCGCCGGATTGCCCCTCTGCACGACAAGGGGAGGCCGGCCTGGCTCTATGTGAACGCCGCCGACATCATGAGGCTCCGTCCCGGCCTCGACAACAATGTGATGGTGCTGCGGCACGCCCATCTTTGCCAGCGAATCTTCCAGCTCGAGGTCAACAATGCGGGCGAGGTCGAGCGGTCCGGCAAGCTTGCCAGGGCCGCCGTGAAGGCCGACAAGGTCGACAAGGAGCCTGTTTTCAAGCTACCGTCAGGGGTGGTCCTGCTGAGCAACAACTCTCGTAGGAATGAGATCATCGCCATGATGTCGCTCTTCAATGCGCATGGCCTCGACCCGAACTGGGTCGAGCCGAACGAGCTTGTGGTGCAGGAGTTCTTCGACACTCTGCACGAGATATACATCACCGATGAGCCGCGACTCATTCAGGACACCTCCTCGGCAAAGCTGGATTATATTGCCGCCAGGGTGGAGGAGGCGAGGCTTGCCGAGGAGGAGGCAAAGCTCGTCATGGCGGCTGGCAGCACCGGCAGAGTGGTGGACAAGGCCGCGGCGGAGGCGGAGGAGAGGGAGGTCGCCTGGTGGGCTGCAACTGCTGGGGAGGCCAGCGACACCGACACCGGGGCTCCCCTCGTTGAGGACGTCGCCGATGGGTCGTCGTCGGAGGAGGGCGAGGAGGAGAGGGCCGCGACCGCCGATCCCTTGATCACTGGAAAAAGGCGGGTCCTGCGTCGGGCCACCTTCGGCGAGCCGGTCCGCTCCGACCAGCCCGTGCAGCTGCGTCCAACCCAGGAAGCGTCCATGCGCCAGCCGAGGGCGGTGACGATGAAGAAAGCGGCGAAAGCCGTGGCGTCGAAGAAGAGGACACCTGCCTCTTCGTCGTCCAAGCGCGTCCAGACGCCATCGCCTCCCCCCTTGCCGGCAAACATTGGTGTGGGGATTGGGGGTGACTTGTTTGATTTCAGGCCTCTCAGCCCAGAGAGAGAGCCTGGGCCTCTCAGCCCGATGCGAAATAGGAAGACAACAGAGGAGGAGGAGGAAGAGAACAAAGAGTAAGCCTCTGCTTTTCCTCCCTCATTCCTTACACTCCTCCCCGATGGCGTTGCTTACTTGTCTTCATCTTGCAGGCATGTGGAGACGCTGGCCCAGAGGATCAAGAGGGCCAGGACTTTAGCGAGCGGCCAGCCCCCGGCAGGCACCTCCAGTACGCCACTGGTGGTGTCGAGCATCCCGGACAGCAACCCCCAGGCCAGCCCCCCAGCGTAAGTCCACCATCCGCCCTCTATCAACGTGCGACATGGTCGATGCTTCAGTGTTAACCGTGCAGTGGATGCAGGAGAGGAGCAGCATCAAAGGGAGCCACAGGGGGCCTCTCCGATCGTGCCGCCTCTGTCGACCACACCGCCCCAAGGGGCGTCCCCGGCAAGGACACCAAGCACCGAGGCTGTGCACATGGGGGAGGGGGAGGAAAATGCAGGCACCGGTGGCTTTGCCTCAGTGCCGGACCTTGGCGGAGAAGGGGCTTCCGCCTCTCGGCCCGACACGGGTAGGCTACTCGCCCTTCTTTTCTGTTTGCATTCTTCTTTTCCTCTTTCCCTTATCGGCTTTCGATCTTGGCCTCGCCTCATCTCTTTCTTGGCGCCCAGGCCCCTCTTCGGAGGACGTCGACACCACCATCAAGGACGTCGCTGCGGAGGCCACGGCGAAGGCGGAGAGGATTACCGCCGAGGATGTCGCTAAGGGGTCTACCGAAGGGCCCGGCAAGGGGCCTGCCGGGGAGGTCGGCAAGGCCGCTGCCGAGGAGGGGGCGTTTGATGACCTGCCCTCCTCCTCTGCTGCCTCTGGCTCCGGCAGGTACCTGAGGGTCAGCTCGACCTCTTCGTCCACCTTCTTGGCGCATCGAGCACTAGGGCTCCCTTCGAGGGAGAGGTGTTTGACGAGGAGGCGCTTGCCACCGCCGGGCTCGAGGTTGTTGACGAGCCGGGCATTGGTGGCGCCGGCTCCTAGGAGGAGCAGCTGCTCCAAGCCATGGGCGCCAGCTTCCGTAAGCTCCAGGCGCTCCACCGCGCTCGCCTGGACAAGGCCAAGTCCAGGGCGGCGGTGGTGGTGAAGATGGAGGAGGACTTTGGGGGGCGCGTCACCGAGGCGCAAGACTTGTTTCGCCAGGCCCAGGAAGAGCTGAAGGCCGCCCAAGGTGAGCTGGCCAACCGTGAGGTGGAGCTCGCCCTGAAGCTGGCCAACTAGGGATGGCAGTTTTGCCCATGGGGAGGACCTTGAGACGGCGAAGAAATTGGCCGATGAAGCCGAAGCCGTCCGGTCCCAGCATGAGGCCATCCTGAGGACCCAAGAGGAGGACCTTGCCAAGCGCGAGGAGAAACTTGCCGCCATGCTCCGCGGCAAGGACGAAGAGGTGGACAAGCTCGTCCTGCAGCGGACCCAAGAGCTGGAGAGGAGGCATCAGGAGGCGCTCAACGCTCTGGCTCAGGCCCACGCCGGCAAGGTGAAGGAGCTGGAGGAGCAAGCCCTGAAGCTGGCCCAGGAGAAGCACACGCTCAATGGTGCTCTGACGCTGGCGCAGGGCGAGATTATCAACAAGTCTAGAGAGCTCTCCGAGGCCAACGCCTCCATCAAGGATCTCAAGCTGAAGCTGGGAGAGCTCGAGGAGACGCTGTCGGGAGCCTTGAGCCAGGAGGGGCTCCTGACAAAGGAGCTGGAGACGGAGAAGCAGCTGCTGAGGAACAAGACCGCCAACCTCAAGGATTACAAGGCGGGCGAGAAGCGCTGGCTCGGGCGCCTTGCTGCCGTTGCAAACTCGGCCGCCGATCAGCTAGTCACTATGGGGATGCCGGAGATGGCGTACGCCCCTGAAGCGAGCCTGAGCCCCAACGCCAACTTGACTATATACTTCGAGAAGGTCGTCGGCGTGCTGAAGCGGCTTCACTCCAACCGGGCGGTGTCCCTGGCCGAGGAATCCCGGATACTCTGCTGGGGGACCATGACCAGGGTGCTCACCAAGATCGCGCACTGGCACCCCGACCTCGACTTCGAAGGTGTGCTGAAGAGCTTGCCAGAGGGTGTCGACACCGCGGCACTCAATGAGCATATCCATCCCATCCTCAGCCGCATCGACAAAATCAAGAGGGTGGAGGGCCAGCGCCAGGACTAGGCATCCCGTTCTCCGTCGCCGCTGCAGGTTCATGACCAAGACAAAGCTATCTTTAGTTAGAACCGCGGCGGCAATTTGTGTACTATAACTCTGTGATGCCCCTGAAACTATGCAAGTTATTTTCCTGTTCGATTTTTCTTTGTATGTTCACCCCACGTCAACTGGGAAAGCTTGCCGGCATGTAAACCCAGGGCGGCGTTTTGAGGATGGATCCTCATTGGCCTGCCGGGTGTGCTTGTTGCCGGGCAAAGCACCTTGCCGCCCTTGGCGCGGCCGCTCGTCCTGTCGAGCTTGACTCGAGTCAGAACCGAGAGCATTGCCAATGGCGAAAGGCTACCCTGCCGCTCTCGACGCGGCCGCTTGAAATGTTGAGCGGACTCGAAACAGAACAAGGGCATTGCCCATCGCAGGAGGGCCCCTCTGCGTACAGGCTTACCATACATAGGCCAAACCGTCGAGGATAATAACTTTATATTTTAGGAAACAGACTCAAAGTTCAGCATGACTTAGCTCTCTCGTTGCCGCCTCGGCGTCCTTCGTGCCAATGGGCAGTGTCGCCTTCTTGGTCGCCTTCTCCGCATGAGTTGTGGCGATGGAGAATAGCTAGGCCAACTGCTAGACCAGATTCTCACAATAGCGCCCCCTACCTGGCGCGCCCAAGATGTCGGTGGGAAATGACACCTATGGAATCACTGGAATCCCTTCTACGGTTGCAGGGCGCGGGGATTGTGAGAAGAGCATGACTAACACACAACACAAGGGGGATTTACCCAGGTTCGGGCCGCAATGATGCGTAAAACCCTACGATCCTGCTTTGGTGGATGTATTAGTGTTCTTGAGCTCTCGAACTAGCTTTGGGTGCTGTGGGGTTCGAAATAGCTGAATCCTTTCTCTGTGCGCCATGGGCCTCCTTTTATAGGCGAAAGGGGCTGCCACAGTGGCACACATGAGGTGGAAAGTGATACAGTAGCACGAGCTTATCGCCCGTATTACAGGACAAGGTGCATTAAATGCGAGGCTTAGGTGTCCTTCCACTTTATCGGGGACGGGGGCGGGGCCCATCCCGTCCGTCGCCGCTCCCCCTCGCTTCGAAACGTGCCCTAGCCAGCGATGCATGCGGTGCCATGTAGGCAGGGAGGTAGCTGAGGTGGTGCGGTGGTGGAGCCTCCACGAAGGATTGCATGCTGCCATGCAGGTGCGTGCCCAGCTGGTTGGGTTGGCAGCTGTATGCGAACGATGGCGAAGACTTAGCTGGCGCGGGCCTGGTAGCGGCCCTGCCGGTGCGCTTGGCGAGGGTCTTGCCGGGTGGCCCGGCAAGGGTCTTGCCGCGGCGCACTGGCGTCCCCGGCAAGGATCTTGCCGGGGGTCTTGTGGGTTCCTTCGGTGAGGATGGTTGCCTTCCTATCCTTACTTGATCTCGAGCATTCTATGTCTTCACAAAGATCTGCATGCCACCACAGAGGTGCCTCCCGAGCCTTGTCCCGACGCATTTGCCAAGCATCGGTGGGCTCAAGGGTGGCTCACTCGGTTGGCGTGGGCGAGCTGCCCTGAAAAGGGTCTTGCCGGGGCCGCTGAGGCTGCCCCGGCAAGGGTCCTTGCCGGGAAAACCTGCTTCGCCCATCTGATCTTCGTGTCCTTGGTCCTTGTTGTTGCTTCATTCGTTTTGTGGCTTCGACTCCTCTCCGGCTTCCCTTTCTTGCCATGTCTGTGCGTGGCCGTGGTGGGAGGCTCTGACTGCCCGTGCACAAGTAAAGGGGTCAAAAGCAGAGCCCCTACTTTTGTACACCGACACTTATGTATTCCTCCGGGGTTACGGTTTCAATAATATTAGTTTCAACATTGATAGGATTACCTGAAATATAATGTTTAATTCTTTGACCATTTACCACCCTCGGACTTGTGCCTTCGAAGTTGTTGATTTTTATGGCACCAGAACGATAGACCTCCTTGATAATGTAAGGACCTTCCCATTTAGAGAGAAGTTTTCCTGCAAAAATTCTTAAATGAGAGTTGAATAATAACACATAATCACCTACGTTAAACTCACGCTTTTGAATCCTTTTATCATGCCAGCGTTTGACTTTTTCTTTGAATAACTTGGCATTCTCATATGCTTGGGTTCTCCATTCATCGAGTGAGCTAATGTCAAACAACCTCTTCTCACCGGCAAGTTTGAAGTCATATTTGAGCTCTTTAATAGCCCAATATGCTTTATGTTCAAGTTCAAGAGGTAAATGACAAGCTTTTCCATAAACCATTTTATAAGGAGACATACCCATAGGATTCTTGTATGCAGTTCTATAGGCCCATAATGCATCATCAAGTTTTTTGGACCAATTCTTTCTAGATCTATTGACAGTCTTTTGCAAAATTAATTTGAGCTCTCTATTGCTCAACTCTACTTGACCACTAGACTGCGGATGATAAGGAGATGCGATTCTATGATTAACATCATACTTAGCAAGCATCTTACGGAAAGCACCATCAATAAAATGTGAACCACCATCAGTCATAAGATATCTAGGGACTCCAACCTCAGAAAAATAACTTCTTTAAGTATTTTAATAGAAGTGTTATGATCAGCACTACTACTTGGAATAGCTTCTACCCACTTAGTAACATAATCAACAACAACTAAAATATGTGTATAACCATTAGAGGCAGGAAAAGGTCCCATATAATCAAAGCCCCAAACATCAAACGATTCAATAACAAGAGAGAGTAATTCATAGGCATTTCTTGACGTCTACTAATATTACCAATTCTTTGACATTCATCACAAGATAAGACAAACTTACGGGCATCTTTGAAGAGAGTAGGCCAATAAAAACCAGATTGTAGTACCTTGTGTGCAGTTCTATCTCCAGCATGGTGCCCTCCATAAGATTCAGAGTGACACTTGCGTAGGATCTGTTCCTGTTCATGCTCAGGCACACAACATCTAATAACACCATCTACTCCTTCTTTGTAAAGGTGTGGGTCATCCCAAAAGTAATGTCTTAAATCATAAAAGAACTTTTTCTTTTGCTCGTATGTGAAACTAGGGGGTATAAATTTAGCAACAATATAATTAGCATAATTAGCATACCAAGGGGCAATACGAGAAGCATTAACGACCGCTAATTGTTCATCAGGAAAGCTATCATAAATAGGAGATGGGTCATCAAGAACATTCTCTAACCTAGACAGGTTGTCTGCAATGGGGTTCTCATCTCCCTTTCTATCAATAATATGTAAATCAAATTCTTGGAGTAGGAGAACCCATCTAATGAGCCTAGGCTTAGCATCTTTCTTTTCCATAAGATATTTAATAGCAGCATGATCAGTGTGAATAGTAACTTCGGAATCAACAATATAAGGCCTAAACTTATCACATGCAAACACAACTGCTAAGAATTCTTTTTTAGTAGTAGCATAATTTCTCTGGGTAGTATTGTAACACCCACGATGCGGCTATATCTCCCACGTGTCGAAGCACGACTTAGAGGCATAACCGCATTGTGGTTTTGTCGCAAGAAGGGTCATCTTCACACAATCCCATGTAATGAACAAGAATGGGATAAAGAGTTGGCTTACAATCGCCACTTCACACAATGAACATAAATAAATCATACATCATTCAGAGTACACACATAGTCCAACTACGGACGAAGCCAAAAGAAAAGAAGATAACCCAACTTCTAGATCCCCGATCATCCCAACTGGGCTCCACTACTGATCAACATTAAACGATACATAGCAACGACCAAGGTCTTCGTTGAGCTCCCATCTGAGATCGGTTGCATCACCTGCACTGGTATCATCGGCACCTGCAACTGTTGTGATAGTATCTGGTGAGTCACGAGGACTCAGCAATCTCAAAACCCGCGAGATCAAGACTATTTAAGCTTATGGGAAAGGAAGGGGTAAAGTGGTGAGGTTGCAGCAGCGACTAAGCATATATGATGGCTGGCATACGCAAATAAGAACGAGAAGAGAGCAAATGGAACGGTCGTGAAGCTAGCAATGATCAAGAAGTGATCCTGAACTCCTACTTACGTCAAACATAACCCATAAACCGTGTTCACTTCCCGAACTCCGCCGAGAAGAGACCATCACAGCTACACACGCGGTTGATGCGTTTTAATTCGGATCTGGTGTCAAGTTATCTACAACCGGACATTAACAAATTCCCATCTGCCTATAACCGCAGGCACGACTTTCAAAAGATAATATACCCTGTAAGGGCGTCCCAACTTAGCCCATGATAAGCTCTCGCGATCAACGAAGGAATAGACCTTCTCCCAGGAAGACCCGATCAGACTCGGAATCCCGGTTTACAAGACATTTCGACAATGGTAAAACAAGACCAGCAAAGCCGCCCGATGCGCTGACAAATCCCGATAGGAGTCGCACGTACCTCGTTCTCAGGGCACACCGGATAAGTCAAGCTACGAGTAAAACCAGCCCTCAAGTTGCCCCGAGGTGGCCCCGCAGGCTTCTCATTTCGGACCAACACTCGAAGGAGCACTGGCCCGGGGGGGTTAAAATAAAGATGACCCTTGAGTCTGCAGAACCCAAGGGAAAAAGGCTTAGGTGGCAAATGGTAAAACCAAGGTTGGGCCTTGCTGGAGGAGTTTTATTCAAAGCGAACTATCAAGGGGGTCCCATAAATCACCCAACCGCGTAAGGAACGCAAAATCTGGGAACATAACACCGGTATGATGGAAACTAGGGCGGCAAGAGTGGAACAAAACACCAGGCATAAGGCCGAGTCTTCCACCCTTTACCAAGTATATAGATGCATTAATTAAATAAGAGATATTGTGATATCCCAAAATAATCCCGTCCATCATGGAGCAATCTTCAACTTCACCTGCAACTAACAATGCTATAAGAGGGGCTGAGCAAAGTGGTAACATAGCCAAGCAACGGTTTGCTAGGAGGGGTGGAAAAGGTTAGAGGCTGACATGACAATATGGGAGGCATGGTAAACAAGTGATAGGTAGCGCGGCATAGTGATAGAACGGAGCAACTAGCAAGCAAAGATAGAAGTGATATCGAGCGTAATAGTCATCTTGCCTGAAATCCCGCAAGGAAGAAGAACGAGTCCATGAAGAAGACAAACAGACGTAGTCGAACGAATCCTCACAACTCCGGAACGAAACCGAAGCTAACGAGAGAAGCAACCCGGAAAGAAGCAAACAATATGGTAAACAACCAGCACATAAGCATGGCATGATGCACAACCAAATATGATGCATGTCCGGTTTAATGAGGCATGGCATGGCAAGGTAAAGCAAACAACACTACAATTTAAGTGGAGCTCAATATGCAACGAGTTGCATATTGATGGAACACCACATCAATTATTTAGTTCTCTCTCGGTTATGATACTCAACAAATATTAAATGTTAATTAACATGGCAAGGGGTGAAGCATAAGTGAACTACATATTTAGGCAAGTTTAAATGAGGCCGGAAACAACAAACAACAATTCCGGAAAGTCCCCATGTCATATAGTATTTAAAGCAAACAACAATTTTAAGCATTTTAATTGTTGTTATCATGATGCGGATGACATATGCAAGTTTATGCAATTTTAAGAAAACGTTAACATAAGCATGTTATGAAGCATTTGGTCACCATGGCGGAACGAAAAGGGTGCCACGGCGGTGAAACAAAATGGTGCCACGGCAACATATCCGAAAATGATGCCACGGCAACATATCCGAAAATGATGCCACGGCAACATATCGGTTCCGGTAGCTCACGGAGATACCGGTGCAAAAGGAGGAGTGTGGATGCGAGTCATGCAAGATGGTGGGGTGATCCCGGATTCCGGGTTCCCACGGGACGGCGGCAATGGCAAACGAGGAACGTGCCCGAAACAAACGGGCATGGTGTAAACATATCGTACAACTCATACATGCAAGGGCATCTCATCGCGGTCGTCTCGGGTTATACCTTTGAAGCGTGCGTTACGGGCGGAACGAGTTCGGCGAGGGAAGTAGTGGTACACGAGTCGTAGGGGAAGTAGTTGTTCACGGGCCATAGCGGAGGTAGTCGTTCTCGCGACGGTAGTGGAAGTAGACGTTCACGGGTCGTCGTGGGAAGTAGTCGTACACGGCGTCAGTAGAGGTACTCGCGATCTTGGCGACGGTAGTTGTACACATTTTTCGTAGATGGACTTGGTGTTCCTGGTTCGGTGGTTGTGGAGGCAGGGGTACTTGACACATCCATGGAAGGGTCTTGGCGTTCCGGGTACACGGGTCTTCGGGAGACAAGACGAGCAGGGGATGGCCACAACAGGGAAGGTGCAGCTGTTGCTGCTGCCGTCTCTGACGGAGGCGAGATCCAGCGGAGGAGCTGGCGAGGCAGCGGCGCTGGGCAGACAAGGAGGCGGGGTCGCGCGCAGGGTGGCCCTCCGGGAGGCGCGGGGGGACGAGGAGGAGACCGCAGGTGAGGAAGGAGGAGGCACGGGCACTGGTGGCAGGTCGACGCCGCGGGGCGTCCGGCAGCGGCGACGCTTGGCGTCAAGAAGTGCGAGGAAGGCCGGGACGACGATGGTGCAGGAGAGGTCCGGGCGGCGGAGGACGACGGATGCGGGCGCAGGGGAGGGGCACGACCGCAGGCAACGGAGGGCCGCCGGAGTTGGCCGTCCCGGTGGTGT
Organism: Triticum dicoccoides; assembly: GCF_002162155.2. Classification (NCBI taxonomy): domain Eukaryota; kingdom Viridiplantae; phylum Streptophyta; class Magnoliopsida; order Poales; family Poaceae; genus Triticum; species Triticum dicoccoides. Next base: position 343,454,494 of record NC_041383.1, on the reverse strand, counting down.
TGCGGAGGCCGGGCGCGGGGCTGATGGAACGGGGCACGACGGTGCTAGGCGGCCGGAGGGAGCAAGGCGCAGCGGCGGCCATGGCCTCGGCGAGGGGGTCAGGTGCGGGGCTCCTGTGGCGCCATGGCTGCACGAGCTCGCGGACGGAGGGCGTCGGCGCGGAGGGAGATGGGGATCGAGCAGGGCTCGGGCGCAGGTTCTGGCGGTGCGAGGGGAGAAGGCGCTCGGGGAGAGATGGGGATCGGCGCTACGTGGGAACGAGGAGGAGGATGAGATGGATCGAGGGAGAGATGCGGGTGGAGGGGTCGAGGCAAAGGGAGGAGCGGGCGGTGCGTGAGGGGATCGGGGCGAAGCCTTCCTGGCGCTGGCAGCGGGCGATGATGGCGGCGCTGGAGGAGGAACGAGGGGATCGAGCGAGTGGGGATAAGAGGAAATCGGGCAGGCCTCTTGGGCCGGCTAGGTCAGGCCGCGGGGCGCGGCTGGGCCTAGGTGGGCCTAGGGAGGCCGGCGGAGGAGCCTTGGCCCATGCGGGGGAGCTGGAGAAAAAGCCTGGATGGCCTGTTGGGTTCTCTTCTCCCTCTCTCTTATATTTCTAACAGAAAGCATTAGAGAGAACGAAAATGAAGAGGGGGTTAGGGAAAGAAAATGCGCAAGGGGATAATTTTCCCGGACTCATAAAAATGAGCTTGATCCAAGAAAAATAGAAAGGCCATGATTGAAAGATTTAAATTCAAACTCATTTGAATTTAATTCAAATGGGTTTGAACTAGGACTTGGTTTTTGAAGTGTCCAAACATGTTCGGATTTTTGGTGGAGCTCCGGAAAATGATGAAATAATTACGTGGCAAGGTGGGAGACCAAACTTGAAGCAGAAAAGAAATGAAATTATTTTTCAAGTGTGTTTATGGGTGATTCCGAATTAGTGGAATATTTAATATAGCTCCCTAATAATATTGAGAGGCTTTAATATGTTATAAAGAGAAATCACAAGTGAATTCCCTCGATTTAAATGGATCGAAGATCCATACAATTTATTTAGCTGAGTTTTAAAAATTAAATGACATGATGGCATGATGACATGATGCAATGCAGAAAAATAAAAGAGCAAGCACAAAAGACACATGGCAAAACTCGGAATAGCTGGAAGTCTTCTGAAGCGTCGGTCTCGGGGCGTTACAACACTCCACCACTACAAGAGGATCTCGTCCCGAGATCTAGGATGGCACCGGAGAGAAAACGGAAGAGGAAGAGCAGAGGTAAAACTAAGTTGCTTCTTTGACGAACGAGTGAAACCACGAACCTTGAGAGGTTGAAAAGTTGAAAGAAAGAACACAACATAGTTGAACGAAATTGAGAGCATTCCAGTAGAAAAGAGAAGCAAGGAACACCATGTGAACCTTGAAGGATGCAAAGCGATGAATGTCGAGTACAAAGGACAAGAAGGGATTGAACCCGCTCTGGTTGAAACAAGATAAGAATGAATAAGAATGATATAATTTTGGCAGCACTCCGACTGTAATTGGAAGGAATTGAACATGAACTTGACAAAATGACGTGATGGGTGAAGAGCACAACATCACAATGCCTCCAGAAGAAAGAATAGAAGATAGATCATTGGAATAACAGAATGGAGAAGAAAATGCCAACTTCTGCCACAAATAAGCTTGGAAAGCATCCTTGCAAAGAAGAATTGAACGGAGTTGTTGGAAAATCAACAACGAAAAGCACAAGCTTGTTGTGGGCTTATGGCAAACTTCTCAAAATGATGAGGTGACAACCGGCCACTAACGGAAACAATTGCTTGCTTGAGATCAACGAAGAGATGAAAACTGCTTTCGCCGAGAGGATAAGAGAAAACTTGGATCATTGGTAAGCACCACAATACAACATTCCTTAGGGAAGACTTTAGGTGAAATCTATACCAAGATAGCTCCAACGAAGAGATTAATGGATTTAAAATACCTCGTTCTTGACAACATATGAATCATGAAACATGAAGGAAAATTGTCAAGAGTGACATAACACCATCTCAAAAGATAAGGTAGGAAGAATTGCACTTTGGAATGCAAGATTAAGAATGCTTGAACTCCACTGAAAAGAATCTCGATGACCACTTCGAGAAGGAATTAAATCCTTGATGAACCATCATGTAGAGCCTCCATGGAGAACTCCGGTAATAAAAGAATGATAGAAAGAAAGAGAAGTTGAAAGAACAAGGTGAAGCCTTGCGATGATTTAGAAGGAGCTTCGCGATGATAATGCGGAAAACTTGGGACTCCGGTAAAAGAAAAGATGAAGCATCTCGAACCGAGAAATGTGACATGATGAACAACTATGGAAAGAAGAAACTAGATCACTTGGATGAAACAATAATAAGAATTACGTTATGCCTGTCCTTCACCAATTTAAATTGATGACAAGCAATGGATTTGGCATACTACTTATTCTCGTAGATAGGATTAAGAGAGATATAGCGCAAACTTCAGAAGGTATTGATGGAACCACCGTTGGAATTTGGAAACAACGAATATTTGATATGATAACAAAGGAAGAGAAATGTTGAAAGAACCACCGTAAGAAAAGAAAAGATAGCAAAACACCGGGAAGAGTTTGAAAACAAATGAAGATACTTGAGAAATTTAGATATATGAGAACGAAGAGATCGTGAACTGATTAGAGGATATTTGAATGATGCACCGGTAAGATTTGGATAACGATAGCTACATGCTGAGAATGAAGAATTATGACACGATGGCCTTCGGAGGAAAGAAATGGAAACAACTCATGAAATGCTCCAGATGGTTGAAAAGAATTCTCACAATCGAAAACAATTATGAGATGATGGTATAAAGCTAGAACCATGAATCTTCAAGAGAATGGACAAGATTTAAGAGAAATCCTTGTTCAGTCTTTAAATGTTGAGAATGAAGATGAGAACCACCATGAATTGTTGAGATACTCCAGAATGAAGAGCAGAAAGGTTGAACCAGCGATGAAAAGAATATGAAAGCGAACTTGGAGAATACATTTGACTGTTGAGAAATCATTCTTATGTCAAACTTTGAAAGAATTTGAGAATCGCTCCGGATAAATTAGAAGAGTCAGGTAAAATCCTTGGAAAAGACCTGTGGGTTAGGGCCCACTCAAAAGAAAACACCGTTGAACAATTGTTTGAAAGGGGGGATTGCGCCGGTTGAATTAAATGGCTTGAATGAGATAATAATCTCCAAATAGCTTGAACGGATCTTGATAATCGAGACACAAATCTTCTGAGATATCCTCGGCACTTCGGATATGAAGAGAGAGAGGTGAACGAATATAAGATGCACCAGCATGGGATAGCATTTGAACAAGGAAAAGGATATGATCAACACCGAAAGCTTGAGTTAAATCCACCGGAGAAGAAAAGAGACGAAGAATGATGAACTTGAAGCTCCGTTAGCATCTTCACGAGGGATCCCCGGATCAGAACATTGATTGAAAAGGGTGAAGTGACTTCACATGAATAAATGGATACTTGATTAACATATATGAGTCCTTGAAGAAAAGGGTGGGAGGGTGGGTAAAAACAAAGACAACTTGAGATGAACGAAACAAACACCGTTGAGAAAACTTAGAATTGATCTTGCGGATGAGGAGAATGATGGGATCATCTCGAAGAGAAGCGCACCAGTTGGAAAAGAATTAACATGACGACCTCGATGATCAAGAAGGATTAGTATTCACATAGCAATATGAGAACACCGTTTAGGAAAGGTATGGATTCAACATTTGACTTCGAAGCAACTCGAATACCACATATAAAACAAAACAAAGGATTTGGCTTTCAGAATAAGCCGGAACAAACATATGATAGAGATTCCGTCCGAAGTTTTCGTGGTGGGGCCCACACGGGCTCGAGTGTACAGCACCATCATGTACAAGGCAGTGCACATGACATACGAAGTGTCCCCGAACCAGCATAGCCAAGGGTTCTTTAAGACACAACGAGACCAATGTAAAAACGACCATGGAAAGGCGGACCACTAGACGTCGAACCCCAATCTCATATCATGCATCTGTCGAAAAGATATTCTAGGAGCTACTTGAATTCCCGCCTATAAAACTCCCGAAACTTTCTGGTTATGCAATCTGGTGTTGAGGATACAGGGGAAGCAATATATATCTCACCCAAAACTAACAATCCCTACATCCAAGCTGTATCCATCCGTCAACACATAACCAAGAAACCTTCGGAAATCGTGTACCTCAACCTTCGAAAAGCATCCGTTATACGAGTTATGGCAATACTCTCGAGCTCGCCCCAGTACTGGGTTATCGAGGTTATCTCACCAACAACTGCATAAAAGAGATTTTCGATGTCGGCAAAACTCAGGTATTCCAGAACTGCAACGATAAAATTATGACGACAACACCTCGGAGCTCAACTCCCCGGGTCAATGCCACATAAAAGATAGGAGGCACCAAGAACAATGTTCTCGTCACAAAACCATCGAAACGATTCCAAGATACCCGCGTGATCCTAAATTTTTTTAGTGAAATTTGAGGAGAGGAAAGTCAAAACATCTACGTCAGGAGACCTCACAAGAGCGACGAAGGGACTGAGGAGTAAAAAGAATCCTACTCTCCGATATATATAATCCTAAGACTCAAAACATTTTTTTTCTTGACTCAACAACGCCAGCAAACAATCAAGCAGGGGGCTCCTAAGTCGGGGATGGCTCTGATTACCAACTTATAACACCCACGATGCGGCTATATCTCCCACGTGTCGAAGCACGACTTAGAGGCATAACCGCATTGTGGTTTTGTCGCAAGAAGGGTCATCTTCACACAATCCCATGTAGTGAACAAGAATGGGATAAAGAGTTGGCTTACAATTGCCACTTCACACAATGAACATAAATAAATCATACATCATTCAGAGTACACACATAGTCGGGCGAAGCCAAAAGAAAAGAAGATAACCCAACTGCTAGATCCCCGATCATCCCAACTGGGCTCCACTACTGATCAACATTAAACGATACATAGCAACAACCAAGGTCTTCGTTGAGCTCCCATCTGAGCTCGGTTGCATCACCTGCACTGGTATCATCGGCACCTGCAACTGTTGTGATAGTATCTGGTGAGTCACGAGGACTTAGCAATCTCAAAACCCGTGAGATCAAGACTATTTAAGCTTATGGGAAAGGAAGGGGTAAAGTGGTGAGGTTGCAGCAGCGACTAAGCATATATGATGGCTGGCATACGCAAATAAGAGCGAGAAGAGAGCAAATGGAACGGTCGTGAAGCTAGCAATGATCAAGAAGTGATCCTGAACTCCTACTTACGTCAAACATAACCCATAAACCGTGTTCACTTCTCGGACTCCGCCGAGAAGAGACCATCACAGCTACACACGCGGTTGATGCGTTTTAATTCGGATCTGGTGTCAAGTTATCTACAACCGGACATTAACAAATTCCCATCTGCCTATAACCGTAGACACGGCTTTCGAAAGATAATATACCCTGCAGGGGTGTCCCAACTTAGCCCATGATAAGCTCTCGCGATCAACGAAGGAATAGACCTTCTCCCAGGAAGACCCGATCAGACTCGGAATCCCGGTTTACAAGATATTTTGACAATGGTAAAACAAGACCAGCAAAGCCGCCCGATGCGCTGACAAATCCCGATAGGAGTCGCACGTACCTCGTTCTCAGGGCACTCCGGATAAGTCAAGCTACAAGTAAAACCAGCCCTCAAGTTGCCCCGAGGTGGCCCCGCAGGCTGCTCATTTCGGACCAACACTCGAAGGAGCACTGGCCCGGGGGGGGTTAAAATAAAGATGACCCTTGAGTCTGCAGAACCCAAGGGAAAAAGGCTTAGGTGGCAAATGGTAAAACCAAGGTTGGGCCTTGCTGGAGGAGTTTTATTCAAAGCGAACTGTCAAGGGGGTCCCATAAATCACCCAACCACGTAAGGAACGCAAAATCCGGGAACATAACACCGGTATGACGGAAACTAGGGCGGCAAGAGTGGAACAAAACACCAGGCATAAGGCCGAGTCTTCCACCCTTTACCGAGTATATAGATGTATTAATTACATAAGAGATATTGTGATATCCCAAAATAATCCCGTCCATCATGGAGCAATCTTCAACTTCACCTGCAACTAACAATGCTATAAGAGGGGCTGAGCAAAGCGGTAACATAGCCAAGCAACGATTTGCTTGGAGGGGTGGAAAAGGTTAGAGGCCGACATGACAATATGGGAGGCATGGTAAACAAGTGATAGGTAGCGCGGCATAGCGATAGAACGGAGCAACTAGCAAGCAAAGATAGAAGTGATATCGAGGGTAATAGTCATCTTGCCTGAAATCCCGCAAGGAAGAAGAACGAGTCCATGAAGAAGACAAACAGACGTAGTCGAACGAATCCTCACAACTCCGGAACGAAACCGAAGCTAACGAGAGAAGCAACCCGGAAAGAAGCAAACAATATGGTAAACAACCAGCACATAAGCATGGCATGATGCACAACCAAATATGATGCATGTCCGGTTTAATGAGGCATGGCATGGCAAGGTAAAGCAAACAACACTACAATTTAAGTGGAGCTCAATATGCAACGAGTTGCATATTGATGGAACACCACATCAATTATTTAGTTCTCTCTCGGTTATGATACTCAACAAATATTAAATGTTAATTAACATGGCAAGGGGTGAAGCATAAGTGAACTACATATTTAGGCAAGTTCAAATGAGGCCGGAAACAACAAACAACAATTCCGGAAAGTCCCCATGTCATATAGTATTTAAAGCAAACAACAATTTTAAGCATTTTAATTGTTGTTATCATGATGCGGATGACATATGCAAGTTTATGCAATTTTAAGAAAACGTTAACATAAGCATGTTATGAAGCATTTGGTCAGCATGGCGGAACGAAAAGGGTGCCACGGCGGTGAAACAAAATGGTGCCACGGCAACATATCCGAAAATGATGCCACGGCAACATATCCGAAAATGATGCCACGGCAACATATCGGTTCCGGTAGCTCACGGAGATACCGGTGCAAAACAAAAGGAGGAGTGCGGATGCGAGTCATGCAAGATGGTGGGGTGATCCCGGATTCCGGGTTCCCACGGGACGGCGGCAATGGCAAACGAGGAACGTGCATGAAACAAACGGGCACGGTGCAAACATATCGTACAACTCATACATGCAAGGGCATCTCATCGCGGTCGTCTCGGGTTATACCTTTGAAGCGTGCGTTACGGGCGGAACGAGTTCGGCGAGGGAAGTAGTGGTACATGAGTCGTAGGGGAAGTAGTTGTTCACGGGCCGTAGTGGAGGTAGTCGTTCTCGCGACGGTAGTGGAAGTAGACGTTCACGGGTCGTCGTGGGAAGTAGTCGTACACGGCGTCAGTAGAGGTACTCGCGATCTTGGCGACGGTAGTTGTATACGTTTTTCATAGATGGACTTGGCGTTCCTGGTTCGGTGGTTGTGGAGGCATGGGTACTTGACACATCCATGGAAGGGTCTTGGCGTTCCGGGTACACGGGTCTTCGAGCGACAAGACGAGTAGGGGATGGCCACAACAGGGAAGGTGCAGCTGTTGCTGCTGCCGCCTCTGACGGAGGCGAGATCCAGCAGAGGAGCTGGCGAGGCAGCGGCGCTGGGCAGACAAGGAGGCGGGGTCGCGCGCAGGGTGGCCCTCCGGGAGGCACAGGGCGATGAGGAGGAGACCGCAGGTGAGGGAGGAGGAGGCACGGGCACTGGTGGCAAGTCGACTCCGCGGGGCGTCCGGCAGCGGCGACGCTTGGCGTCAGGAAGTGCGAGGAAGGCCGGGACGACGAGGGTGCAGGAGAGGTCCGGGCGGCGGAGGACGACGGATGCGGGCGCAGGGGAGGGGCACGACCGCAGGCGACGGAGAGCCGCCGGAGTTGGCCGTCCCGGTGGTGTTGCGGAGGCCGGGCGCGGGGCTGATGGAACGGGGCGCGACGGTGCTAGGCGGCCGGAGGGAGAAAGGCGCAGCGGTGGCCATGGCCTCGGCGAGGGGGTCAGGTGCGGGGCTCCTGTGGTGCCATGGCTGCACGAGCTCGCGGACGGAGGGCGTCGGCGCGGGAGGGAGATGGGGATCGAGCAGGGCTCGGGCGCAGGTTCTGGCGGCGCGAGGGGAGAAGGCGCTCGGGGAGAGATGGGGATCGGCGCTGCGTGGGAATGAGGAGGAGGATGAGATGGATCGAGGGAGAGATGCGGGTGGAGGGGTTGAGGCGAAGGGAGGAGCAGGCGGTGCACGAGGGGATCGGGGCGAAGCCTTCCTGGCGCTGACAGCGGGCGACGATTGCGCGCTGGAGGAGGAACGAGGGGATCGAGCGAGTGGGGATTAGAGGAAATTGGGCAGGCCTCTTGGGCCGGCTAGGTCAGGCCGCGGGGCGCGGCTGGGCCTAGGTGGGCCTAGGGAGGCCGACGGAGGAGCCTTGCCCATGCGGGGGAGCTGGAGAAAAAGCCTGGATAGCCTGCTGGGTTCTCTTCTCCCTCTCTCTTATATTTCTAACAGAAAGCATTAGAGAGAACGAAAATGAAGAGGGGGTTAGGGAAAGAAAATGCGCAAGGGGATAATTTTCCCGGACTCATAAAAATGAGCTTGATCCAAGAAAAATAGAAAGGCCATGATTGAAAGATTTAAATTCAAACTCATTTAAATTTAATTCAAATGGGTTTGAACTAGGACTTGGTTTTTGAAGTGTCCAAAAATGTTCGGATTTTTGGTGGAGCTCCGGAAAATGATGAAATAATTACGTGGCAAGGTTGGAGACCAAACTTGAAGCAGAAAAGAAACGAAATTATTTTTCAAGTGTGTTTATGGGTGATTCCGAATTAGTGGAATATTTAATATAGCTCCCTAATAATATTGAGAGGCTTTAATATGTTATAAAGAGAAATCACAAGTGAATTCCCTCGATTTAAATGGATCGAAGATCCATACAATTTATTTAGCTGAGTTTTAAAAATTAAATGACATGATGGCATGATGACATGATGCAATGCAAAAAAATAAAAGAGCAAGCACAAAAGACACATGGCAAAACTCGGAATAGCTGGAAGTCTTCTGAAGCGTCGGTCTCGGGGCGTTACAAGTATCAAGAGTCTTACTAGCATACTGGATAACAATCAATTTCTTATCAACTCTTTGCCCTAGAACAACACCTACAGCATAATCACTAGCATCACACATAATTTCAAAAGGTAAATTCCAGTCAGGTGGCTGAACAATAGGTGCAGTGATCAAAGCGTTCTTAAGTATTTCAAATGCTTCTACACAATCATCATCAAAGACAAAAGGAATATCTTTTTGCAATAAATTAGTCAGAGGCCTAGAGATTTTAGAGAAGTCCTTAATGAACCTCCTATAAAAACTGGCATGACCAAGGAAACTTCTTATACCTTTCATGTCCTTGGGACATGGCATCTTTTTCAATAGCATCAACTTTGACTTTGTCAACTTCAATACCTCTCTCGGAAATCTTGTGCCCCAAGACAATGCCTTCATTAACCATAAAGTGACACTTTTCCCAGTTCAAGACGAGACTAGTGTCTTCGCATCTCTGCAAAACTCGATCAAGGTTGCTCAAACAATCAATAAAAGAGGATCCATAAACGGAGAAATCATCCATGAATACCTCACAAATCATTTCACAAAAATTAGAGAATATAGCCATCATGCATCTTTGAAAGGTAGCAGGTGCATTACATAAACCAAAACGCATACGGCTATAAGCAAAAGTACCGAAAGGGCAAGTAAAAGTAGTTTTTGATTGATCCCCCGCTGACACAGGTATTTGAGAGAAACTAGAATAACAATCTAGAAAGTAGAAATGAGTGTGTTTGGATAGTATTTCTAGCATTTGATCAATAAAAGGTAAAGGGTAATGATCTTTCTTAGTAGCTTTATTTAATTTACGGAAATCAATTACCATCCTATAACCTGTAATAATTCTTTGCGGGATCAATTCATCTTTATCATTAGGAACAACGGTAATACCTCCCTTTTTAGGAACACAATGGACTGGGCTTACCCAATCACTATCAGCAACGGGATAAATTATACCTGCCTCAAGGAGCTTTAGTATCTCTTTTCTTACCACTTCTTTCATCTTGGGATTCAGTCGTCGTTGAGGATATCTAACTGGTTTAGCATCAGCCTCCAAATTAATTTTGTTTTGGCATAACATGGGACTAATGCCCTTAAGATAATCTAGAGTATATCCAATAGCAGTGCGATGCTTCTTCAGAGTTTTCAATAATCTTTATTCTTCTTGCTCTGAAAGGTTAGCTGTCACAGCCGGATTTTTGGCCCTTTCTTTTTCTTTTGTTTTTCTGAGGTTTTTGCCCGAGTTTTCTTTTTCCGTGGCTTTGTGGTTTGGAAACTGAAGAAGATGCCCTCTTCTTTGCTTCCAGAGTGGCTTGTCATTCCCAAATCTTTCCCTAGACCCTGTGATTTCCATCCTAGCCCAAATCCCAATATTCTTTTCATTGGGAATATTCCTTTTCTATTAAAGGAATAACTCAGATTGCCCTAGGTTGTGAAGCAACCTATTTTTCCATCACTCCTAAAATTCCCAAATAATTCTCATAATTTTTTTGGGTCATATCTTGATAAAATATGGCAAAACTTTTCATTGCCATGTTCAAAATTAATTCCCCAATGTTCCATTTCGTATTCTGCCCTGAATGGCACTTTGTGAAGGAAGTGTCATTTATATTTCTCCTATTGACTCCCAACCTTTTTGGGCATGTTTATATATCCAAATAATTGCCTCATGCACAAGTTCAAATTTATTTGCCTAGCCAATCTTCCTCAGTGATTTTTCAACGTTTCTGCCAAACAGAAAGCTTTGTAAAGGAAGTACTAGCTAGGAGTACCCAAATGAGTTGAACTTTTTCACACTACTTAATGTGCTCATATTAACCCCCTACAACCATTTGCAGACCCATCCAATCATCTATGTGATCACAGGAGCAAATCTTTGTTTCTGGCAATATTTTCAGGTTGTGAAGCAAGTATATTTTATATTGCTTCAAAAATCCTGATAAATTACCAGATCATTCTTCTACCCATAAAACATATCTCCACCCATTTTGGCATCATTTCATCGATCCATTTGACCACCATAATTAATTAAATTTTTTGGTCAGCTGAGATGTTTGTGAAGCAAGTGCTATTTTGGTTTGTCCATTTGGCATGATCTTTTTACAGCATCATCATATGATCTAATTCCTAAGCCTTGCCCAATTTGAGCTCAAGTGGACACTCCATGTGAGTGCATCTTGATGATCATCATTTCTGGACCATTTCGGCAGTTGCAAAGCAACTATGATCATTCTTGGTCCATTTCTTCCCAAAACCCCCAGGATCATAGTCCTTCCATAGCTAAACACCCCAGACATCTTGTTTGGCCTCCAGTAATTCTCAGTTGATCTCATTGAGCTAATGAAGTTTACTACAGTAAACTTAAGAGGGTTATTTCTTTTTGACTAGAGCCTCTTTCACCTAGTTACCACCTCAGTGCAATCCCATCTTCGAAGGACTTACCACTAGACATCAAATGCTAGCCGTTTGCCTCCAGGACATGCCAGCACTGGCGGTGACCATTGTTTTGGCATGCCATGAGCGCGTCCAGTGGCCGTTTGTGCTCGGGCCCCTCTCCCTCTTGCTGTCTTCGCGCCCGTGAGCATGTCCAATAGTTAGCTCTCATCGCCGCCGCTCCGATGGACCCCTCTCCCCTTCCGGTAGCTAGCTCACCGACGCAAACCGACGTGCGCCCACGAGAGATCTGTAGCCGACCAAGTTTTAATGGCGCTCGGCCTCTTCCTCCGCCCCTCTCTTGGCCGTCTCTTCCCGGTGAAGCTCTGCCCTGTGCCTCGCCGTCGTTTGCCCGAGTCCATGCACGCGTGCACGCGTCCACGGCGTCGGACACACGTCGCCGGCGATGCCAGCTTGGCCTCCTTCGCCCCGGCTATTTAAGACATCCCCGAGCCCCCCCGAGCTCGCCAGCAGCCTCCCCACTCTCCTCTAGCCCTCCCTGACCACTAGCTCGAGCTCCAGGAGCTCCCGTTGCCCTCCCATGGCCGAAGCCTCGCCTCGGTGCTCCGCTCAAATTCGGCCGAAGCGAGCCTCCTCGTGCTTCCCCGACTCCCCCATCGTCTTCCCCTCGTCCCGTAGAGCCGCCCCACCCCCTCAGCCTCTCCGGAGACGGCCTCACCACCAAAAGCCACCACCAGCGCCCACCTTCTGCCCTCCCATGGCGCCACCCTTCGCCGCCATCCCGCTTCTCCCCGACGCCCTCTAGCTCTCTGGATGGATGCGGCGAGCCCTCCGGCGTCCGCCGATGGCCTCGGCTCGGCCTAAGGTGGCCGGAGCCAGCCGGACCACCGCCGGCCTCGCCCTGCTCCCTCTCCTCTGTTCCTGATCGGGAGGAATGCAAGGAGGAAGAAGACATGGGCATTGACCTGGCCAGCTGGCCAGGTGGTCCCCATCTCATGCGCATGGACCCCACGTGTAAGCCTCTAAGCCACCGGCCCCACGTTGACCAGTCCACATTGACGTGGATCCGTGGAAACGTATTCCGCGGAATACATTTTCGCTGATCGAAAGCGTGTTTCTGTTTTGCGCTTCTGTCTTATCCACTTAGGGACTTATTTGTGATGAAATTTTTGCAAAAAAGTCCCTAAACTTCAATCATCCATAACTTTTTATCCGTAGCTCCAAATGAGGTGAAACCAACGCTCACTTCTTCGTTTCGTCGAGCCCATTCTATTGGTCATGTTTTCTCTTTGGTTTGACACTATGGAAAATGACGTTGATGCCCTTGCCCTTATTCAGCCCCCTCCGAGAGAGAACGTTTTCCGGCGTTTCATTCCATGGCTTCACCGCACTTCTCCCCGGTGCCTTCTTCATCCCTAGGCAAGCCACAATACCCACTTGCATGATAGCAGTAGCCATGGTTTTCAACTTCAATATTTAATAAATGTTTGCTTGTTGAAAAGATGGTTATCGTTGTCCCGGTGATGTTTAGATTTGCATGTTCACTGTTCTGCTATGTTGTTTTATACTCTATGATCATGTTATACCTGCTAGTATTACCTTTCATATGTTTATGCTTGATAGTGGTACATGTTGATGTTGGAGATGGTCATGCTAGTCGGTATGCGATGATGCTCAGTGGATATGATTTATTGTTGATATGGTGGAAAGTTATGTGATACTCTCATGATGATGTTGATATCATGTTCAAGTATTATGGTTGGCATCATGTTATTTTATCATGACTCAGCATATTTGCATTCAAGTTAACCAGATTAAATTGAACTTGAACACCTGTTGGCTGAGTCATGGTGCCGCTTAATTGATGCTGACCAGTGCAACCACGCTTACCGGTGTGGGACGTTCCTAACTGGGTCTATTGTCGTGCCTCTGGTCGGTACCTCAATTTAGGGAAGGTTATGGGCGTGTGCTACCCTGATCAGGTAGGCGGAGCATTACCTTGTGAGTCTGTTGTTAAGTTAATTTTGGTACCGGATCCCAGTGTGGATCGTGGCCACGATGGTGGTCGAGGTGTCTGGAGGTAGACACGGGGCCACCCAGGACTAGCCCGGTGGGGTCTGAGTCGGAAGGGCCGGGAGAGTGTCATGAAAATAGATCGGTTTTGTCGGAACACTGTTGGTCCACCCGAATGGGAGAGTGAGGCCATGGGTTCTGTAGTGTGGGTACGGTGTACTAACCTTTGCAGAGTGTATATTAATCTATCGATAGTCGCGCTCGTGGATAAGGGCCCAGGTCGAGAGAAGGTCACACCATGAGTCAACAGTAATAATAATAATGTGCTTAGTAATAGTGAGATAAGTTGGCCAAGTGTTGGTGATCGCCGTAAGGATCACGGGACATGTATTGGTCGGGCTGTGATCGCCGTAAGGATCACGATTTGGGACCCAGTGTTGGCCGGGGTTGTGATCGCTGTAAGGATCACGATGCTATCGAGGATACTGAGTTGTTGTATATTCGTGATGTTGTACGAGAGTCGTGGGTAAAGATCAAGCTCCTTGTGGTTATTTAATGATCGCTACAGTATTGTTTATGCCAAGCTTGATTTGATCCTAAGATGATCGTCTGATGTCTGAGGTTGGTAAGTGATGCCTATGTTGGTTACGAGGTAACCCGAGCAAAATAAGTGGTGCATATAGTGTCATTATGTTGCATGATAGTATTGTCGGATTAATATGTTCATGCCATGTTCATGTTGGGTTAGCTGTACCATGTTCATGTTATATTGTTCTGATGATCTCATGATAATCCCTGCTTAACCTGTAATTGCCATTCTGTTGTCTGTCTTGAATGCTTCTGGTTATTTGTGAGCTTGCAAGTACATTCAATGTACTGACCTGGCGTGTCATGCCAGTTTGCAGGTCAAGCCGGATTTGATTGTTTGCTTGTCGTGGTTTCCGTTCGTGCGAGCTAGGATAAGCTTTCCAGCCAGAGTCCTTGCAGAGTGGAGTTCACCACCGTTGCCATTGTTCCGCTGCTAGAGTTATTCCGCTGCTTCGAGTTGTTCTGCTGCTTGCATAGAGCAACTGAGGATGGCGTAGTGTCGCCGTACCGATGTTATTCATTGTAATATCAGAGACCTTGTATTCATATTCTTGTAATAATAAAGAGCTGGTTTGTTCTATGCTAAGCAGTGCCGTATTCCAGAAGACTTCTCCTTGATCTCTGGGCTGGAATACGGGGCATTCCGGTTTCTCTGAGACGGGGTGCCACATTAGCACTAATAATAACATGATATATTTTCTTCTCATCAAGATAAGCATACTTAAGATTATCAGGTAATGGTTCGAGTTCAAACACGGGATCACCCTTGGGTGGAGGGGGATCCCCAAGAATTTCAACGGGAAGGTTGTGTTTCAGCATAGGTTCCTGTTTAAGGAACACTTCATCTATTTCCCTTCTTTCCTTCATTGACATATCATTTTCATGGTCTAGCAAATATTGTTCTAACGGATCAGTAGGAGGCACGGCAATGGAAGCTAGACCAATAATCTTATCCTTACTAGGTGATTCTCTATCACGAGGTTGTCTACGAAAGTTAGCAAAATTAAACTCATGAGACATACCCTCTAAGCCAATTGTAACAGTATCCTTTTCACAATCAATCCTAGCACTAGCTGTATTCAAGAAGGGTCTACCAAAAATAATGTGACAAAAATCATCTTGTGGGGAATCAAGAACAAGAAAATCAGCAGGATATTTAACCTTCCCACACAAGACTTCAACATCTCTAACTACCCCAATTGATTTAATGGTATCCCTATTAGCAAGCTTAATAGTAACATCAATGTCTTCTAATTCAACGGGTGCAATGTCATGCATAATTTCTTTATATAAGTCATAAAGTATTGCACTAGCACTAGCACCCATATCACATAAGCCATGATAGCAATGATCTCCTATTTTAACAGAAATAACAGGCATGCCTACGACAGGTCTATGTATCTTAGTATCTGGTCTAGCAATATTAGTAGTCTCACCACAGAAATAAATAACATGCCCATCTAAATCATCATCCAAGAGATATTTAACCATAGCAATACTAGGTTCAACTTTGATTTGCTCAGGAGGTGTATAAGTCCTAGTATTACTATTACGAACAACAGCCGAAGTTTTAGCATGATCCTTTATCCTAACAGGAAAAGGAGGTTTCTCAACATAAGTAGTAGGAACAATAGGATCACTATAGGTGACAGTCTTTTCTTCAACAGTAATAGGTGCAACTACTTTCACTTCAACTGGAGGATTATATTTAAACCATTTATCCTTAGGGAGATCAACATGAGTAGCAAAAGATTCACAGAAAGAAGCTACTATCTCAGAGTCAAGTCCTTATTTAGCGCTAAATCCATGAAAAGCATCAGTATCCATAAAGGATTTAACACAATTGAACTTAGGTGTCATACCTGACTCCTTACTATCGTCGGAACCCCAGTCTTCGGAGTTGCGTTTAATTCTTTCCAATAAGTCCCATTTGAAATCAATAGTCTTCAGCATATAAGAACCAGCACAGGAAGTATCGAGCAGGTTGCGATCATTGAGAGAAAGACGAGCATAAAATTTTTGAATAATCATTTCTCGGGAGAGCTCATGATTGGGGCATGAATATAACATTGACTTAAGCCTCCCCCAGGCTTGAGCGATGCTTTCTCCTTCGCAAGGCCATAAATTATATATGTAATTACGATCACGATGAACAAGATGCATAGGATAGAACTTCTGGTGAAATTCCAACTTCAATCGCTTATAATTCCAAGATCTCGTATCACCACATAGCCTATACCATGTCAATACATCTCCCTTCAAAGATAAAGGGAAGACCTTCCTTTTAACAACATCATTGGGAATACCTGCAAGCTTAAATAATCCACAAACTTCATCCACAAAGATAAGGTGTAAATCGGGATGTAATGTTCCATCTCCTACAAAGGGATTAGCTAACAGTTTTTCTATCATACCCGAAGGAATCTCAACGTAAATGTTTTCAAAAAGTTCAGTAGGTTGAGGAGCAACTCTTTACTCTTCTGGTCGGGGTGAAGATACCCCGAACAAGCCCCTCAAAGGACTAGTTTCCATAGTGACTAGTTTCCTTACCAAGTTCCACACACCAAAAGCGCTACACTCCCCGGCAATGGCGCCAGAAAAGAGTCTTGATGACCCACAAGTGTAGGGGATCTATCTTAGTCCTTTCGATAAGTAAGAGTGTCGAACCCAACGAGGAGCAGAAGGAAATGATAAGCGGTTTTCAGTAAGGTTTTCTCTGCAAGCATGTAGGTGATAGATAGTTTTGTGATAAGATAAATTGTAACGAGTAACAAGCAATGAAAGTAAATAAAGTGCAGCAAGGTGGCCCAATCCTTTATGTAGCAAAGTATAAGCCTGGACAATTTCTTATAATGAGAAAGGAGCTCCCGAGGACACATGGGAATTATCGTCAAGCTAGTTTTCATCACGTTCATATGATTCGCGATCGGTACTTTGATAATTTGATATGTGGGTGGACCGGTGCTTGGGTACTGCCCTTACTTGGACAAGCATCCCACTTTATGATTAACACCTATTGCAAGCATCCGCAACTACAAAAGAAGTATTAAGGTAAACCTAACCACAACATTAAACACATGGATCCAAATCAGCCCCTAACGAAGCAACGCATAAACTAGGGTTTAAGCTTCTATCACTCTAGCAACCCATCATCTACCTATTACTTCCCAATGCCTTCCTCTAGGCCCAAATAATGGTGAAGTGTCATGTAATCGATGTTCACATAACACCACTAGAGGAAAAGACAACATACATCTCATCAAAATATCGAACGAATACCAAATTCACATGACTACTAATAGCAAGACTTCATCCATGTCCTCAGGAACAAACGTAACTACTCACAAAGCATATTTATGTTCATCAGAGGAGTAATAATATGCATAAAGGATCTGAACGTATGATCTTCCACCAAGTAAACCAATTAGCATCAACTACAAGGAGTAATCAACACTACTAGCAACCCACATGTACCAATTTGTGGTTTGGATACAAGATTGGATACAAGAGATGAACTAGGGTTTTGAGAGGAGATGGTGCTGGTGAAGATGTTGATGGAGATTGACTCCCTCCCGATGAGAGGATCATTGGTGATGACGACGGTGATGATTTCCCCCTCCCGGAGGGAAGTGTCCCCAGCAAAATAGCTCCTCCGAAGCCCTAGATTGGTTCCGCCAAGGTTCCACCTTGTGGCGGCGGAGTTTTGTCCCGTAAGCTTGCCCACGATTTTTTCCAGGGTAAAAGCCTTCATATAGCAGAAGATAGACACTAGGGGGCCACCAGGGGGCCCAGGAGATAGGGGGCGCACCCAGTAGGGGTGGGCGCGCCCCCACCCTCCTGGCCAGGGTGTGGGCCCCCTGATGTATTTCTTGCGCTCAATAATTCTTATTAATTCCAAAAACAGGTTTCGTAGAGTTTCATGATTTTTGGAGCAGTGCAGAATAGGTTTCCAATGTTTGCTCCTTTTCCAGCCAGAATTCCAGCTGTGGGCATTCCTCATCTTCATAGTAAACCTTGTAAAATAAGAGAGAATAGCCATAAGTATTGAGACATAATGTGTAATAACAACCCATAATGTTTCACACCCTAGCTAGTCATGCATCAGAGTGTGTGCATCATGTTTAAAATTCCATTTAAATTGAAATGGGGATTGTGAAACCCTCAGAATCATTTCTGAAAATGACCCAAATAAAAATTTCTCCAAAAGGGTCCAAGAAAATGCTCATGTTGATCTCTGAAAATATTGGACAGAGATAAAAATCAAACCAATATTTTTAGTGGCTCATGGACATTTATTTTGGGCATTTGGAATTAATGCATAAATATTTGCTTTGGAAATATATTTCTATATATATTAATATATGTCCAAATATTGTGCCAATTATAAAGGAGCTCTGGAATAATATATCTAGCCCCTGAAAAATTTGGCATAAGTTAAATAAATGATTTAATATATTATTTAAATCAAAACAAATGTCAGAAATTAGAAAACAGAAAAAAATAAAAGGGAGAAGCTTACCTGGGCTCCTCCACTGTGCAGCCCATCCAGCTGGCCGGCCCAGCCAGCAGGCGGCCCAGCCCGTCTCCCTCCTCTGTCGTCTTCGTCCCGACAGAGGGAGGGGAGTGTGGCCGGCGCGCGCGCGCCACCGCGCCACGCCACCTCTCTCCCTGCCTGCCTGCCCTCCCCTCCTCGCCTCGATGCCCTGGACGACGCCACGCCTCCCCCCCTGCTCTCTCTCACTCGCCCTCGGCTCTTCCCTCCTCTCCCTCGCTCTCTCTCTCACGGCCGAACACCACCGTCGCCGCCGTTCGCCTTAGCAGCCGTCTCCGGCCACCCCTCGCTCCCCCGACTAGCTCAGCGGCTCCGCCTCGACCTCCTCTTCCTCCCCACCGCTCCACGGGCCTCCGGAAGCCCTGCATCGCCGCCACGTCGCCGTTCCCCTCCTCGGGCTCCGACCACCGTCGCCGTCGATTCGCCGTCTCCAGCGCGTCCCCGAGCCCGCTTCGACGCCCACTGCAACCGCGGTGAGCTACGCCACCGTTTCCCCTTCTTCTCCCCCTCGTTCCCTCACCGTAGCCTCCTCCCCACCATGGCCGAACCTCCACCGTCGCCGAGCTCGCCGTCGACGCAGCTCCGGTGACCATTTGGTCACCCCGGCGAGTCCAACGAGTTCGTAAGGCTCCATAGAGCATCCCTAGCGCCTCGCTTCGCTCGCCTTCGAGCTCCAACCCCGTTTCCGTGCACGACCGAACTCCGGCGGCCGCAGCCGAGCTCGCCGCCGTCGACTCCGGCCACCTCAGGCACAGCCACGGCCACCGTTCGACGCGCGGGAGCAAGAGCTCTCCAACGAGCCCAAGAACGGCCTCGCCCGTGCCCTGTAGCGCGATCCCGCATCGCGCCGCCGTCTTGGGCCTCGCCGGCGTCACGTCGCCGGTGGGTTTGACCCACTTTGACCACGGCAGGAACCCCCCTGAGTCCCTAACAGGTGGGCCCAGCCCTGTAGCTAATTAGGATTAGCGCTAACCACTGTTAGTTAACCCCCTGACACTGACTAGTGGGCCCCAGCGCCACTAATTAGTAATTAGGATTAATTTAACCCTGTTTAACCCCCCTGTCACTGACGTGTGGGCCCCACACGTCAGGTTTGACCCCAGACAGCCGCAGTTGACCACTGACGTCATGCTGACGTCATGCTGGCGCAATAATTATATTTCTGGATTTAAATTAAATCAGGAAATTCCAGAATATTATTTAAACTTCAAAAATTCATAACTTTTATTCTGTAACTCCAAATTGGACAAATTATATATGAAAAATGATCAGAAAAATCCAATCTATCCATCTGTACTATTTTCATGCATGATCAAACAAGTTAAATTGATGTTTTAAGCAGAACAAGGAAAAGCACTTTAAAAGGCCATGTTTGAGTTTGAAATTTGAATCTTTGATTCAAATTTGTTCAAACCCTTCTGGTTTTAGTTGCATTAGCCCAACACACTCATATTGCTATGTTTCATGCATGCATCATATTGTTGCACATTGTTTGGTGATGGTTGTGTGTCGGTGTCCTTTGCGACAGGCTCTGCCTCCGAGGAGTACCGTGATTACCCTAACGAAGAACCGTATCAGTGCATCGAACCATCAGGCAAGCAACCAACCATTTGATCATATCGATACAATCCCATGTTCTCGCTCCTGCTCTCTTTTACTGCATTAAGACAACGCGATTCAAACTGCTGTCTGCTACGGTAGTTGAACCCATTTCCTCTGCATGACCTGTCATTGCCACAGTAACTAGATGAAACCCACTAGCATGTGTAGGAGTTGATTGAGCCATATGTATGTGTTGTTCCTACCTTGCTATGCCTGCTATGCTTAGAGTCGTGTCAGGTCTGGTTCATCTGGGTGATGGGCTAGAGTGAAATGTTATGTCAGTAATGAGAGTGGTGTGGTGAACACGAATTGGTAAAGGTATCGATGAGAGGCCATGTAGGAGTACATGGTGGGTTGTTTCATTGAAGCCGACCTTAAGCACTGAGATCTGTATGTGTGATTTAAGAATCAGCTACTACCATGCATTGGGCCCGAAACCAATGGACCCTCTCGGCTTCTTATTCACCCTAGTTCTCCGTCCAGGAGTTGCAAGTAGTTTCTGGTGTTTGTAGCCTACTGGAGGCCGTGGACAGCGCTGACCGTAGGGGTGGGCTGTGATGCGGTAGGTACGTGGCACGGTGTACTGAATACCCGTTAGGTATTTCGGGAACCCTGTTCACATCGTTCGGGGCCGTATGGGAAACCTCGGCTGGACTCCCTGCGGATGGAACCTGGATAGGCGATAAACCTGGACTGGAGGCTTAGGTGATTAGGTAGGTCGTGGCCGACACCCACGTTGGGCTTCCGCTTGAAGGTTGCCGAGTACATGTCGTGTAAACGACGGTAAGTGGTGGGAGCGTGTATGAAGGAGTACACCCCTGCAGGGTTAACATGATCTATTCGAATAGCCGCGTCCGCGGTAAAGGACTACTTGGTTGCCTATACAGTTCATAGACAAGTAAATGGAAACTACTAAAAGCCTCAAGATAAGAGTGAGTGCCGAGGATGGCTCTTCCGTAGAAAGACGGAGGTGGATCCTCGGTGGTGTATTGAAGTGCTGAGTAGTGGACTCGTGTGCGCAAAACCATTTCAAGTTGGAGTATCGTAGGATAGCCTAGCCAAGAGTCAAAGCTGGCTTGCTGCAATAACTCCACCAACCCTTCTTGATACTAAGCATGTATGTAGGATCTGATGTAAGTCTTGCTGAGTACCTTTGTACTCATGTTGCTATAATCTACATTTTTTACAGAAGACGCTGCAACCCCTTCTGATGGGTTCTATGTAGACGTTGACATCAACGAGTAGGCTAAAGACCCAGGTGGTGACCCTGAGCTTGTGAAGGACCTTGTAGTATAGCTAGGCTTCCCAAGCCTCTTTTATTTTACTAGTTGTCTGTACTCAGACAAGTTACTTCCGCTGCTGGTTTGTATGACTGTATGACTTGTATGTTGGGTCGTGGGACCCGTACCTTCGTGTATGTTATGTATGGCTCCCTGAGCCTTAAATAAAGTACTTGTGTCGTAGAGTCATGTTGTGATGCTTCGTTGTATTTGCACATATCGAGCATATTATGTGTATGATTGAAATGCTTGGTATGTGTGGGATCTGACTATCTAGTTGTTTATCTTTAGTAGCCTCTCTTACCGGGAAATGTCTCCTAGTGTTACCACTGAGCCATGGTAGCTTGCTACTGCTCTGGAACACTTAGGCTGGCCGGCATGTGTCCTTCTTCGTTCCTGTGTCTGTCCCTTCGGGGAAATGTCACGCTTTGAGTACCGGAGTCCTGTTAGCCCGCTACAGCCCGGTTTACCGGAGTCCTGCTAGCCCAGTGCTACAGCCCGGACCCACTTGCTGATGACCGACACGTTCGAAGCTGGGTCATGGATGCCTGTCCCTGTAAGTCTGTGCCACTTTGGGTTTACGACTAGTCATGTCAGCCCGGGCTCTTTATCATATGGATGCTAGCGACACTATCATATACGTGAGCCAAAAGGCGCAAACGGTCCCGGGCAAAGGTAAGGCGACACCCGTGGGGATACCGTGCGTGAGGCCGCAAAGTGATATGAGGTGTTACCGGCTAGATCGATGTGACATCGAGTCGGGGTCCTGACATAATGCAATAAATATTGATATAAAAGCATGATGCAAAATGGACGTATCACAGCGCCACACGTTCGTCCCTTCGCGGCCCACCATTGCTATATAAACTACTACGCCGGCCATAGTCGCAGTCATCCGCATCTGTTCTCTTTCTCCTGTCCACACCACTACTGCCCACCATGGCTTCCTCGCGCTCCAGCACTCTTCGGGACGGGTGGACGACGAACCACAAGGAGATGGCAGCCATCGCCACCGACCGGCTGGCCGGCAGGCAGCCGGAGGACGACGACATCTCAATGGAGTGTGACGCCCAGATAATTAAGCTACAGTAATCCCCCGCTAATGGTGCCATGTCATCACATTACTGTTGTTAATCCTCACTTGATCGAAATCTTAGTTCGAACTCAAATTCAAATTAGAGCCCGAAATTCAAATTTCTCAAACATGCAAAATAAAATGTTCAAAGTGTGGCAAATATTCCCTAACTAATTGTAGTGGTGAACCAACATTTTTATAAAGTGGTTTAATGCACTAAAGTAATTAAAACAATGGTTTAAATAATTATTTAAATGCGTTTCAAATAAGAAATAAATGCAAACTATTTTAAAAAAAGTACCAGGTTATTTGTGGCAGTGTCCTAATTGCTAATTCTAATTTAGGGACTTAGACCATATTTTATAAAACCTAAAATAAAATAAAACTAATTAGAAAACAGAAAGGTTTTAAAAGGTTAGAGAGAAAGCAAAAGCAAAAAAATAGAACTTCCCTGACCCCCCCATGTGTCTCGGCCCACCAGGCAACCTAGCTCCCCCTGGGACTCGGCCCACTCCCACTGGCCGGCCCACCTAAACCGGCCCATCCACCCCACTACACCTACCCCCACCCCAACCGAACCCTAGCCACGAACCCCCACTCCCCACTCGGTCCATTCCTCCCCTCCCTCGTCACTCCCCCTTCCACGACCCCGATCTGGATCGGGACCCCGCCTCCCTGACGACGCCCGCCGCCGCCGGACCTTCACCCCGTCGAACGCCGTCCCCTGCCTCCTCCCAGGCGCCCCCACTCGACTGGATCGGGGAGGGGCCAGATCCCGCGCCGCCCCATTGCGCCTCGACGCCGGCGCCCATCCCCTGCGTCTTCGCCTGTCATCGCCGGACTGCCACTGCCTCGTCCTCTCCCTCATCGGACCTCCTCGAACCTCCCCGAGCCGTCTGCCTAGACCCCACGCTCCCGCGGTGAGCTTCTGCGCCGAACGCGCCATCCCTTGTCCCCCTTTCGACCTCGTCGACCTAGTCACCGCCGTTCCCGCCTGCGGTCGGCGTGCTCCGGCCGTGCCTGTTGCGTGCTCACCGCGCCTCTCTACTCGTCGCTCTCCTGTGGCTTCGACACTGCCCGCAGTGCCCTCGACCGCTTCCCTGGATGCCTCTCCCCGCACCGTCTTGCTTGGCGCCGCACCTGCGGTGGACCCTACGGCCCCGCCTCTCCGCCGGCCACCCCGACCACCACCGCGGCCCCGCACGGCAATCGCCCCGCTCTCCCCTACCGCTCCGGCCCGCTGTCGGCCCCGTCCGCCGCTCGGTCGCCTCGCCGGCGCCGCTCGCAGCCCGGCCGACCTCGCCGTGGCTGCGGCCCCTCCGGCCGACGCCGTGGCCTCACCCCTGGCTGGCGCCCCCTGTCGTCCCGGGCAAGCACCCACGCGCCCGCATCCAGCGCCCGTGCCCGCATCGGCCCCCTGGGCAGATGACAAGTGGGGCCCAGCCCCCAAAAACAATTTAAAAAAAGAAATGTATTTAAATAATAATAATAATAATAATAATAATAATAATAATAATAATAATAAGTAATTAATTAATTAGGTAATTAATTAATTAATTAATTAGGTAATGAATTAACCTAATTAAATCTGTTTAGTACCTAATTAACTTGTTTAGTTAATTAAAACTGTTAATTAGTTGTTAGACTATGACAGAACGACCCCACACGTTAGGGTTGACTTTGGTCAGCTCTGTTGGCTGCTAACATCATGATGACGTCAGGCTGACGTCATAATTCCAATTTTGAATTAATAATAATTTCTGAATATTAATAAAACTTTGAAAATTAATAGAAATTAAACCGTAGCTCGGATGAAAATGTTTTCTACATGAAAGTTGCTCAGAACGACGAGATGAATCTGAATACATGATCCGTTTGTCTGCCACATGCCCCTAACTACCTGGACATGCAACTTTTCCCCTCCGTTTCATCTGTCCAAAAAATGCCTAACTCCGGGAAAACTTTCCTGGATGTTATCCCCCTTCGCCGGTAATGTGTAGCACCGCGTTAGAACACGTCTAGCTCTTCTTGTTGTCCTGTTATGCTCTTGCTTGCTACGTATTTACTGTTTCTTCCCCCTCTTCTCTCCGGTAGACCCCGAGACTGCCGCTGATGCCCCTGTGATCGACCACGTCACCGACGACCCTCCTTCTTGTCTGAGCAACCAGGAAAGCCCCCTCCTTTGATCATCCCGATATCGCCCATTCTATACTCTCATGCTTGCATTAGATTTTGCTACTATTATTGTTTGCTCCTATTCTGATGCATAGCCTACTTTTGTACCTGCTTTTGTTACCTACCTGCTTATCCTAAACTGCTTAATGTAGGTTGGTTAGTGATCCATCAGTGCCCCCACTTGTCCTTGTTGCCCCTGCTTCATCATCGACGCCTCGATCGACGTGATCGACGACTAGAGCCCAACACCTCATATCACATCACGCCCCTTTAGTTGTTCGACTCTTCAGAGCTACTATCAAGTGCCGAGGGTGATCCCTCATAACGCACACCTAATGATAATTCTGTAGTGTAGTTATTCGGTCGTGGTCATCAAGGGTGATTTCCTCTTTCACCATTCCCGATATGGCTCTGTCGTTCAACACCTCAAGTGTGAACCTCGAGGGTGGTCCCTCTTACGTTCACCTCGATGATTACATTGAGTGGAATCCACCGGGGGTGATTCCTCGGGTTTTCCCCTTGATGTTTGGACACACAGTTACCTTGACTTTACTGGAGATCGTTGTGAAAGCTGGGCGGGCCCGGAGAGCACCCGTGTGATGTGACAGTGGCGGCTGGCTATTTAGCGGTATCACCCGGGAGGGGGTGATAGCTTCGAACTTGTCCCGACAGCCATCACTCCTTTTAATAATGCACTATCAGGTTTGGGTATTTGTTCTGAGTTGGCCTTTGGCCTTTACGCACTAACCACCACGCAAGAATAGTTATGGGCCTCGACGTCGTAGTATCAGCCGAAGCTTTGTCAGATGTCCAGTTCAGCAGTGCGGCATGGTAGGATCATGCTGGCCATCCGAGGCGGTGCTGGTATCCACCCTGCTCGCAATGACCCGGAGTGCTGCGGGCGATGGGCCCAAGAACCCAGAGTGCTTAGGATGTAGACCGGCGGGGACCTCTCTGCTGAGCCTAGGTAGGGCTGGCTGCGACGTGTTGATCTTCCGAGGGCAGGCATTGACCCCAGAAAGGTGTGTCCAGCTAGAGTGATCGAGCATGTTGGGTAACGTGGTGCACCCCTGCAGGGAAGTTATATATTCAAATACTGTGTCCACGGTAATGGACGTTCAGACTTATATCCTGATCTTATACAACTACAAATGGATACTTGAGATATGTGGCTCCGAGATTGCTTTCTCGCAGGGAGTCGAGGAAGGATCTCTGGGCATTAATGTTACAACATGCTTGTTAATTATAAACTGCTATTCTTTACTCTTCTACATGCTGCAAGATGCTCAGAGCTGCGTGAAGATGCTAGTCTTTGATAGGCTAGGCTTTCCCTCTCTATTCTGGCATTCTGCAGTTCAGTCCACAGATGCAACCCTTCCATTTGATACAAATGCATACTTAGTATAGATCTGATGCTTGCGAGTACTTTGGATGAGTACTCACGGTTGCTTTGCTACCCCTTTTCCCCCTTCTTTCTTCTTTCCGGTTGATGCAACCAGATGATGGATCCTTGGAGCCAGATGCCACCGCCGATGGATACTACTACATGGAGGCCGCTGAAGACCAGGAGTAGTTAGGAGGTCCCAGGCAGGAGGCCTTGCCTTTTTGATCGTGTTGCTTTTGTGCTAGCCTTCTTAAGGAAAAACTTGTTTAACTTATGTCTGTACTCAGATATTGTTGATTCCGCTGACGCTTGTGTATCGAGCTTATGTATTCGAGCCCTCGAGGCCCCTGGCTGGTAATATAAAGCTTGTATTGTTTTATTTGTGTCTAGAGTTGCGTTGTGATATCTTCCCGTGAGTCCCTGATCTTGATCGTACACATTTGCGTGTATGATTAGTGTATGATTGAATCAGGGGCGTCACATGGAGAACATGGTAGTCGACGATCCGGTGCCAACCCCCTCCTCCGCGCCATCCTCGCCGGTGCATTGCACCATGACCATCGGTGAGGCCCATGCCCAATATATGGACACGGTGAGGAAGATGCGTGAGGAGCAGTTCCGGGAGGCGCATGCCGACGCTGCCTACAACCACCATCTCCTCCAGGAGCACCTGCAGGTGGAGGAGCAGATCGCCGCGGAGCGGGCGGAGCAGGAGGTGCTGCTCGACTCGTACCGCTCCACCCGCGAGGGCCGCCTCGAGCGCTGGTGGTACCGCATGCGGGTGGCGGAGGCTGCGGCTGCCTACAAAGAGGGCGATGAAGCGGGGGAGGCGTTGTTTGGCGAGACCGAGGATGAGGCAGAGGACAATGCCAGCTCCGACGAGTGCCCGCTCTATTAGCGTCGACGAGGCCCTACTCCGCTGAGGCCTCGCGGCACCAATAACGAGGCAGTGAACACCGCCGGCTCCGCCGAGGCCCCGCCTCGCCAACAACGAGGCAGAGGACATCGCCGGCTCAGCCGAGGCCCCACCCTGCCAGCAACAAGGGGTAGGATTTCCATCGCTTCACCGAGGCGTTGCCCACCGGCAACGAGACAGAGGACATCGCCGGCTCCGCCGAGGCCCTGTCCCGCGAGGAAGAGTAGAACACGGTAGGTCGCCGCCGCTCGGGTCCAAGTAAGGCCACCGCTGCTACCCTCCGGTTGAAGCCAAGCTAGGTGGGTTGACCATTGTCGGCCGGTTAGCTTCTTGGCGGCGACGTGGAGTCGGAGAGCTGTGCTGAAGAAGAACACTGCTTCTACTTAACTGCTGGAGCATTTGGCTGACTGACACGTGGGCCCAACATGCCACATGTCAGTTATGCAACTACACCTGCAGTTAAGTCACTGAAGGTTCTGTTCGGCTCAGTGGGACACAAGTGGGTAGCTTCGGTTAATTAATTATACCTCCAGCGCACCCCTTTTTAGTTTAAGAATGTATGAAATGTAATGAAATTCGGCATGTTTATATGAAATCCGACCGTGTATGAATGAATTTATTTCGATTAGTTCGAATTCCTGTATCACCGGCATTGGATGAACATGCAAAACAATACGTACTAGCATTATTCCCAGTGTGATCACCTCGTTTGCAGCAGTTTCACATGTACTCCCTCCGGTCCTTTCTAGTCTACATACAAGTTTTGTCTGTAGTCAAAGTATCTCTACTTTGACCAATCTTATACAAAAAAGTATGCACTTTCACAATGTGCGAAGTAAAAAGGAAGAGAAGGAGTACAAAGAGTTTGAGAAGCTTTTTAGCGTTTCTGTACATTGCAATCAAACACACAGGGCTGGCAATTCATAGAGAACATTCAAAACAATCGATGATTATGCATCTCAGTGACTCACATGTCAGAGGCAATATTTACTTCACAACTAAATAATAAAGAAAAAATTGATCGACGCTGCTGACAGCAAAGGGCGTCCCATTCGAAAATATCAAACGCATGTCTTGCTAAAATCAATGAGCAAAATTTCACAAGGTTGTCCCATTCCAAAATATAAAATGCCTATGATTGTGGAATGGGCAGGGTTTGCCATCAGTTCGGACATTGACATGGCACCTCGTGCTAAATAAACCAGCTGTTCTTTTTGTGCAGTTCCACCAAAATCAACCAAATTCGCACGTAGCTTGTATGATTTCGCCCTTATATGTTGCAACGCCCTGAACTTATCGACACATCCTTTCTTGTGGTGGAAATGAATGATTCTATGTATTCATGAACATTTTATGCAGTTCCCATTGAAATCAAGCTGAGCACCCCTGGTTGCACAAATACAGAAAAAGTGATTAGTATAAAGCAAACTGTACTATGAATTGACAGTTTAAACAGGCACCTACATGGTCCATGTAGAGCACACTTTTAGAAAAATGGAACTCACCAGAATGAATCCTAGAACAACATTGTACCCGTGCATCACAAATAAAAAATGGAGATTTGTCAATCCTTCTGAGCTGAAGTTAGTTTGGTCTTGTGGGGAGTAATGTAACCATCCTTCAACTGCTCCTTCTGATGAGAAGATAGACATGGCTTCTTCATCCTGGCATAATCGGAACTAGTCACTTCAGGTACTCCATATTCTTCTTCAGAGGAAGATGATCCTGTTGTGCAAAGACAAGAGGACTACTAAATGCTAGCATCCCTGTTTGCTCGAAAAAAGGAAAGGAAATATTTAAAACAACATAGATGAAGCACTTCTCAAGGACAATACCACTTTTTCATGACAGTATCTAAACAGTAGCACATCACCAATAGAGATGACAAAGCTCAATCATATGGACGAAATCAGTGGGCGAGTACCAACCTTTGTCAGGAGGCTTATTGTGTAGAGCATACAGATGAAGCACTTCTCCGGAACCATCTATTGCTATCTATGATGGTGGCCACGCTTACTATATACTCCTCGATTAGTTTAATGTTTCCAACATCTTCTTGTGCAGTTCCACTAAAATATATGGTATCTTCAAAGAAGATCCCTGTTTGCACAAGTAGAGATAATTATGTATTACATTAAGAGTGGCATCAAATGAGTGGCAAAACAATTGCTCGTTCCAGCCATAGCAATAAATTAAGATGCAAAACTATATCATTACTTGTGTCATCACAGTTCCAGTGCTTCATTACAGCACCGGGAGTTGATTTTTGTTTTTCTTCCACTTGTTCTTCCCCTTCATCACTTGGTTCAATAACAGACAAGCTTAGCCTTCAATGTAAGATTTGGCATGTCAATTAGGGAGCACAAGTATAGTACTAAACTTAATTTTCTGATGAAAGTGGAAAAATACAGGCCAACAGTTGTGAAATATCCTTATCTTACCTCAATGGGATATTACGGTGCACATACAGATTGGAAGTCTTGTCTCCATTTGTGCAGTTCACTAAAATCAAGCAACATTATCGTACAAGTAGCACAACATATGAAAGCACACTGCAGAATCATGTGAAAGAAGGCTAGTACTGACCTCTCATGATGCGGAATTCAAACAACTCACAAGAAGAAGATCTGAACCAAATTTGCCAACACAGATAGGAAGTAAGATCTCCTCTTGTGCAGTTCCACTAAGATCAAGCAATCAAGTAACGTTGTCGGTGTGACATTTTGGTTGAACTGCACAAAACACTCTTAAAATAATAGTGTTTTGTGTAGTGCAACAAAAGGTCACAATGGCAACGAGGTGAAGTAGATAACCCTCTTTACGTAGAGGTGCAAAGGAAACAATTAGTGGTCAATAATGGTGGATGACACAGAAGCCAACAAAAAGAAGCATCTACCTTATCTAAATGGGAAAGAAAGCAAGACAGTAGCATTTCTCAAACGGTGGCATTGATTAATATTAACATAGAGATTATATTAACAATAAAATTCGTTAAACATGAATTTGCTTTTAACTGTGGCAATGCATCAATTTTCCAATGGAATTATTAGAGGGTGTTTGTTTACAGGGACATTTTGGTGTAGGGACTGAAAAACTCCATGTCAGTCCCATCTAAACCAAACAGGAGGGACTTTTAGGGACTAAAAGTGGGCATTTGGGACTAAAGAAAGAAGACCCCGAGGGAGTCTTTTTGGGACTTTTTCCAACAGCTGCCCCTGCCACGCATCGCACCTTGTCTCTATTAGTTCATTACTAGGGGTAACATGGCCTTTTAGTATGTCATTTAATAACCTCTAGTCCATGTTTAGTCCTTGGAACCAAGCAAGTAGGGACTAGGGAGTTTTTAACTAAACAGGGCCTTAGATTAACAACAGCTAATGAGTTGCATGGGACAGTGGACGCACCAGCACCATGTGCATCTACCGATGTACTGTGGTCATGCACAGTCTGTTGCAACAAAGAACAAACAACCATGAAGCATATTTGTGTTGGTCCCAGTTTTGTTATCTTTAGACACCTTTCCCTATGTGAGCGCAGCAAATCTAGTCCTGCTCAAACTCTACAGCCTTGTCCCCCAAAACAAAAGATCAGTTCATTACAGATGTGCGTACTGTGTTTGTCATTGTTTTCCCTTTTCGACCAACATAGGTGCTGGATAGCCAGTCTGTACTAGTACTTTCGCCCCTTCCTTTCCTCTTTGAACCACGTCCTAGATTTATGCGATACAACTTTCCCCACTACTTTCCCACATTCCTTTCCTCTTTGAACCACGTCCTAGATTCATGCTATACAACTTTCTCCCTTCATTTCCTCTTTGAACCACGTCCTAGATTCATGCTATATACAACTTTTCGCACTACTTTCCCCCACTCATTTCCTCTTTGAACCACGTCCTAGATTCATGCTATACATGCAGCTAGAGCAATGCATGTGGAGTAAGTAAATTATACCTTAAGGTTCTTGAAGCGTGGTTCGGTGGGCGACGGGACAGCGGTGAAGAAGAAGGGGTCGGAGGCCCTCCCGCGCCGCTGTTGGGTGAAAGTGAACAGCTGCACCGATAGTGGATTCCCTCCCTCGCCGACGGCGACAGCGTTAAGCCTCCTTCCCTTCCCGACGGACGGATCCTGCCGGCCCTGTGAGCAGCAGTGAGGGGAGAGAGAGGCCAACGGAGTCTTGTTTAGATCTGGAGAGGGCGAGAGAGTGTGAAGAGAGCAACTACAAGCGTTAAGGCTCCAACGTGTATATATATACTTGAGAGAGAGAGTATGAAGCATGCAAACCCTAGAAAACAAGCGCCGAGGCTGCAACTTATACGTGATGAGGTGATTATACAGTCACTACGAGATCGTATAGCTCCGTATCCATCCATTTTGACTAGTCAAAGAATCCTCCTCGCACAAATTATGCTCAAGTGTAGTTATCGAACCCGAGACCTCAAGTTTGATGAGCGAATAGGCTAACCAGCTACACAACCCTCCCGTTATGTTCAGTGAGAGGAAAATAACCTTTTATACATTCCTGCATTCGTGTGACAAGCATGCCGTGTTTTGTGTGTGTGTGTGGGAGTCATTGGGATTTCAATCATAATCGTGTCATGTGGCTTTGATGGTAAGACTATCCACAGTGGTGCAGAAATAATGCAGCCTTAGTCACCTTACCTCTCTCCACGTAGTACGTTGGGTCCCACCAGTCTGAGGGTGAAACAAAAAAATTAATAAGAAAAATTAAAAGCGCCAGCGGTGTATCTTACCTCACACATCTCGCTACTGCTCGAGAACACTGTCCAATTGATCCCTCTGTTCGCTCACGTACTATTTTAAGTGAATCCTTATTATAACATGCACACAATTTTGGGCACTTGTATTCGACTTAAGTCAGTGTGCCACTGTATCTCGTATACTTACTACTCCCTCCGTCTAGGTGTAATAAGTCATGTTAGAAGGTGCAATGGGACCAAGGTGCGTGCGTGCGTGCGTGTGTGTGTGTGTGTGTGTGTGTGTTTAACAGCATGTGTGTGTGTTAGATAGAGCGACAGATCGACCTACTCCTACAGAGAGATGGTGTGTAGTGTACGATTTTAGCCGCGAGAGTCGGTGCATCCTCTCGTTTCCAGGCGTGTCCGGTAGGGACATGCGGACAGCTGCCACGCCCGCTCCTGACGAGCCTGGCCCACCCAAAGCCCCTCAATCGCCCGTGCGCGCTTCCCGCCCGAAACAGTCAGCACCACTCCAAAGAATCGGTGCCGCATTCATGCCCGGGCAGAGCGGACCTGACCTCTCACTAGCGCAAGAGTGATGGTTGCTTTGTCCGTCCAACTTACTACTGGGTCTATGTGATTTGACGGCTCATTGGTCTTTATTACTGAGGTGGTAGGACTGCTGGATGTCCCACGCTTTCGGCGAAAGGAGGTACTACTACCTCCGTCCTGGTTTATTGGTCCCCATAATATTTTGTGTCAAATTTTTACCATAGATTTAACTAAGTAAATAATAATGCATGTTAGCAAAAATTATATTCCTGGATTCGTATTTGAACATAGTTTTGAGAGATACTGTTTTTGTTACATGCATTAATATTTTTTTAGTTAAATCTAAGGTCAAAGTTTTGCACAAAATACTAAAGGGACTAATAAACCAGGACAGGGGTAGTACTATATTACAATTTTCTCCATTCTTATAGCGGAGGAGTGCAAGAGCAGTGAAAACACGTAGGCTCAGTGATTACATGGCCCACCTCACACTATCACCGTGCGACACCTAACTCTTTACATAGTACTCCCTCCGTTCCTAAATATTACTAGATGAGTCCCCGCGCGTTGCCGCGGAACAGCCGTATATCTCTGTGCGCAAAATTATCGATTTCATAGGACTAAAAAAAAAGCTCTATAACCGCATGACAAATGTGGTAACCAAACTAAATAAACTCCCATCATCATTAGATCATCCCACGTAAGGAAAAAGATCAGCCAACTCCTACTGCATAATGGGATTATATTTTTCTTTTTGACATGTTAATGGGACTTAAAAGCTCACTTACATGCATGCTACCGGTGCATGCTTGCATGCAGACATGTTGACGTGATTTAAAACCCACTCACATGCATGCCACAGTATTTCTGCATGCTTGCATGTGGCTTAGTGCGGAGCCTCTCAACGTCTAGATCAGACGACTATTATGGACTGATTTAGTTCATCTAACGGCTACATTAATTTTGATGATGTGGCTCAAGAAGAGGATAGAGAATTCCTAGTAGTGGGGGCTAGTTATTACTAGTAGATAAGTCTTTGTAGAGATTCCACTAGGTGAACTACATATGGAACAAAATGAATGAATCTACACTTAAATGCATCTATATACATCCGCATGTGGTTCATGGTGAAATCTCTACAAAGACTTATATTTAGGAACGGAGGAAGTACTAGTATAGTACGTATTGTAATTTATCGGCGAGATAAATTTGTACAATGCTATGAAGCTTCCAGCTTCTGTTACATGTATCTTGCATCCAAGGTTGCCTGTTACAACATTCATCAAATACAAAGGAGACTAACATGCATGCTATTGCATCTCAATGACTGACAGATCATAGCAAATATGTACTCCCTCCGTTTCAAATTAAGTGTCTCAACTTTGTGCAAACTTTAGTACAAAGTTGTACTACTACTAAAAGTTGACACTTATTTTGTAACAGAGGCAACTAAAGAAAAAAACGATCCATGCAGTCCCTAGCCCTTGAACCGTGAACCCTAACCAGGCTTCAATTTGCTGGCAACGTTCGAGCTTCCTAATAAATGAAGTTTGAAACCTTTTGACCACCGGATCATTTTGTGCAGTTTCACCAAAATCGAGATGAGCATCCCTGTGGCAAAGAAATTGAAGAAGTGTGATTAGAATAAGATTACTGGGACTAGTTGATGAGATATAAACTCATCACAAATACAGTATGTAGAAGCAAGTAGAGGTATGTGCGGGGCAAAGAAGTAGATAAATATCCACAGGGAGTGATGTGGGCAGCTGGAGCAGTGGTGCAAGCCGACTATAAAGGGAGTTGTACCTGAGGGACGTAGCTCAACCTTGAGGAGGGCGGCGGGAGGCGGCAACTGCCCACGTTGTGGCAGTGAGCAAGGGACGAAAGCAACCTCACCGGCTTTGTGAGAGAGAACGGCGGGGACCCCTGATCGGGACATGCCGACAGTGGGTTTTCACCGTCGGCGACGGCGACCCCATCTACACTAAGCATCCACCCCTTCCCCCAGCGGACGTGATCCGCCGGGATGTTAGAGATGTGGCCACAGTCGTTTTGTGCGAGAGAGTGTGAAGAGAGCAACCCCAGCAAGTAACCGTGTAGGCTGGCCCGTCCTGACTATGTATATAGTGGAGCGGTTTCCTTTTCTCTCCATATGAACCTGTCATATTGCGTACGTGCCACTGAAAAAAAACTTTATTTATAAATGACGCGGCACCTACTACTCGTTCTCCTATAACCTTGCGGTTGGCATCTCCAAAATATTAACCTTGCGATTGGCCGCCTCTTCGGGAAGTTGAGCAATAATGGTAGTGCAGTATATATCGTTCTGGCTATATGAGACCGAATGAATTGCTGCACGTCCACTACGTGGTGAGGGTCGAGGGGCGAGGGAGAGTGCTACATACGGAGCAAAATGAGTGAATCTACACTCTAAAATACGTCTATATACATCAGTGTTTGGAGTATGTACTAGTAGTTCATATTGAAATCTACTAACGGACATATATATATTCAAAACAATATGATATAATCTCTATAACCAAGGTAGTAGGGACGAGGAGTAAACAGAGGGAGTAGTAAATTTTTCTCCTCATCCTGGGAGCCACCGCGCGCATGGCCGAGGGAGCGGGTGTAAGGCGGAGCAAGCTTCACCTCATCCTGCGAGCCACCGCGCCCGTGGGCGGGGGAGACGGCGTACTAAGCAAGCTTCTCCTTATTCTATGAGTTGATGGGACACATCAAATGTACTCCAGTGTATAGAGCCTTGCCTCTAAGGTAGGCCCCACATGGTTTGCCTCTTTTTTTAATTTAACATAACGCGTCAAGTCACAATTTGTTTGTTCACCCGTGGTAGACGATCCTCCCTCCACCAAGTGGACGCCAATACACGTGCCAAATTACCACGTGGGCTGCCTTTTTCATACAGAAATGAGCTCCACCGTGTACCCGCGCGGGTGTGGTTGGGAAAGAGACGGGAGTACGTGCGCCGTGCATGCACCTATTCTCCTCGTGCACGTCCCCCACCTACGTGGGGGTGTGTGAGAGATACAAACCGCGTTCGTGAGTGTTTTTTGTTTTGGGGTG
>NC_041383.1:343378246-343418754 GCF_002162155.2 Triticum dicoccoides | reverse complement strand
CATCGAAATTGGGTGTGTGTGCAAGTCAAAGATATAGGGCGACTGGCCTACGGGAATGTTAGAGGGCACATGTGCAGGGAGACATGACTAGAGCGCTTGATGTATCGATGTGTGTGGGGGGAGGGGGTGGGGGGAGGGGTAGGCAGAGGCCTAACTATAGAGGTCGAACGACTCGTATATGTGTTGAGAAGGAGAGACCGAGCTATGTCTTGAGGGAGATCGGTCGACATCCACACATAACTGAAGGACGGGAAATATGATGGGACAGAGAGAGAGAGAGAGGAGAGAGAGAGAGAGAGGAGGGAGAGGGGTAGAGTGCTGGATGGGTGATGGAGTTGCTTCTCGAAGATGGCCGGAGAGGCCTACTAGACAAACTGAGGGTGGAACTGCAATGTTATCAATAAGAGTGGGGATGTGTTTCTGTGTGTGCCTGTGCGTGATAGATCTATCAGGACGCATCCATGGATGATGAAGGGGAACCATGTGTTTGGTAAGCAAACCTAACTAGATCGATAGATCAATTGTTGTTTGTCGGAGGAAGGGGGAGACACAACTAATGAGGTAGATCGATCGACGCGTGGGTAAAAGCGAGTTATAAGGACCTAGCTAGTTATATGTATAGCGAGAGATCGGTCTGTGTACATCCATTTGTTGGAGGCAAATAAGGCCTAGCGAGACGGATAGACAGAGAGATGGAGCTAGGAGGTGGTGCGAGAGGCCCAGCTACTAGCTAGATAGGGGGGGGAGTGTGCGGTTGTGAGATCGATGAAAAGAGGGGCGAGAGTTTACACGTGTGTGTGACCGTATGAGAGACACGAGGCAAGGACACATAAAGGAGGAGATTGAAGGTGTGTGTGTATGTTGTAGGCAGGCATCGCTGGAGAGGTTTATCGATCGGTGTGTGACGGAAAGGAGTTGTGGAGACTCCGGGAGAACGACCTAAAGAAAATAAATGAATGTGCCCGGTGGATAGAATGTCGAGGGAGTGGGAGAGCGAGGAGGGCGTGTGCATGCACGAGAGAAAGTTAGTGGTAGCTACAAAGGTTAGAGGATTGTGTGGGTGTAAGAGACTAAAAAAGATCATAATTTGATATGAAAGCGGATTCATATATTTGAATAGGAGATCATAGTGTTTTAAACATATGCATGCATGAATATAGTGGTGATACACGTGATGTGCACATGTTATACCATAATGTGATAATGCATGGCGTTTGCAACTCACAGCTAAATGCTGAACAATCTAAACCATACTATACATCAAACAATCTCACATTTTATTTGAATTTGTGATAATGTGTGGCGTTTGCAGCTTAAAACTAAATATCGAACAATCTAAACAATACTATATATCAAACATTCTCATATTTTATTTGAATTTGTGGTAATGTGTGGTGTTTGCAACTCACATCTAAATACTTGTAGGCGTAGGGGGCGGGGCACCATATATAATGTGATAAACACATTATACATATGAGACATGGTTTAGATTATGAAGATCTAGCTAGAGCTAGAAATGTAATGTGATTTGAAATCAACATAAAGTGGATTCAAAAAATCAAGTTCGAGTTCATATAGTACACATAGTTCATATGTAACTCGATACTAATCATGTGGTGTGTTGTGAAGATAATACACAAACGATGGTTTAACTTGACAATAATGATGATTGTAGATCTTATTAAAACAGAGAAACGAATTCAAATGCTTTGACTTCACAACAATCATTACTGTAGATCTTATTCAAATAGAGAAACGAATTCATATTTAGTTCATATTGAAGCGGTAGTATATACGTTTGGAATGTACTAAAACGTTCATTTGAGTAGTAGGTTGCATGCATTATACACGTCGCAAAATATTTTAATTGAACATAACATGAATTCAAAGTTTTGAATGACATTTGTAGTGCACATTGATTTGGTACAGTACGCGTTAGGCTTGTCCGGAAATTTCAACCCGCGCCTTGTTAGCCCGAAATATTTAAGATATATCTTTGTCTCGTCGTGCTCCGACAACTCCCTCCATCTCAACCCATGCCTTGCTATTCCTAAATTACAACGCGCGCGAAAACTCCCACCTCCTATGAAATCCCGACATGCAAAATGCCCATGGTACCCCTGAACCGAAAGAACCGCCTAAAATCGGTGGGGGTACTTTCGTAACTTACCGCACATTTCAGACAAGCGCGTCCCTAAGCCATGATTCCCCACTGCCATCCCATCCACCCACCCATTTGTACACCGAGGCCACAAAAACCCGCGATGAAGCCCCACACCCTGCTCCGTCGGCCACCCAGCCGGAGCCTCTTCCCCGATGACGTCGTCCACAGCAACACCTCATCCACCGTACCGGATGAGGATCTGTCGTCAATCTCATCGTCCCGCCGGTTCAGCCACCCCGTACTCCACCTCCAAGGAGCTGCCCCGATGTTCCCCTCGTCTTTCGCGCCACCTCCATTCCCACATCGCCGTCTTCACCTGCACCACCGGAAGAGCATCATCATCACTGTTTCCTCGGATGAAGCTGCGGCCTAATCGGCGCCACCAAAGAGGTTGTACACTAATCATTGCATTTTCTTCTTGATTCGATCTCACGGTGCTGCCGGCGCTCGGTCCCGAGCCGACACGGCATGGCTCCATCCACGGTGGTGTCACCGGCCACTTCCTCCACAACGTCGCTCCCTCGGCAGCGACGTCCACATTAGTAGGAGCTGCTGCTGCTTTAGCTCTCGCTCGCGCTGCTGCTCTGCTCTTGCTCTCGGTCCCCTGCCTGGTCTGCTCTTGCTATTGCTCTTGCTCGCGTTGCTGCTCTCGCTCTTGCTCTTGCTTGCGATGCTGCTCCTATTTAGCTACACTTCATTCGACTGAATCGACTTTTGGGTCAGTCGATTTTCATTTTTTAGGGGGTGGGGGGGGCTCGCCGGGATGAAGGAAGAACCAGCCGCAGCGGGAAGGGGGGCTCGCCGGAGAGGTACCCCACTATGTATCTTAGGGTTCAGGGTGGGGGCGGTGGTCGCCGGCGGTGGCGGAGCAGTGGCATGGGGATCGCCGGAGAAAAAGCTCGGCACGTGGGGCCTAGAGGGATGGCCGGGGCGGTGGCGGACCGGCGCTGGGGAGTGTTTTTGGGGCGGGCGGGGCGGCGCACCGCCGGCCGCGGGCGGCGAGGGGGTGCTGTTTGGCCGGTGATGGCTGGCGGCTCAGGGAGGTGGAGGTTGAAGATGAACTGCAGGCCCTTGATTTCGTATCCAACGGCTGCAAAATCGACTGACCAGAGATGAAAAAGTCAGTTGACCGACGTGTAGCCTCACCTTGCTAGTGCGTTCAGTTTCGACAGCAAAATTCAGTTTCGACAGCAAAATTCAGTTTCGACAGTTAAGTTCAGTTTCAACAGTTAAGTTCTGTTTTGACAGTTAAATTCAGTTTCGATAGTTAAGTTTAGAGATGAGCGGCTAATGTATTTTACATCTAGCACTTTGTGGTTATGTATTTTACATCATGTATTGGAGATGCTATTAGAATTCCACTCAGGTTAACGTTGTCTCTCTTGTCCTGCTTCAGCCTCGGCGTTGTACAACTCACCGGAGCTGCTCCAACGACGAAACCCTCCATCACAGTGAAGCAGTACCTCGGGCTCCATCTCCAGACGCCTAAGATCTTCTTCCCCTCCTCCGACAGCCAAGTCAGCCGGAGCATCCTCACCGGCCAACCCAATCACGCTGAGATCGACATGGCTTCGCCAAAGAGGTTGTACACTTGTTGCATCTCTTTTTTACTCTACATGTTATATATATTGTCCACTGAGCACACAGATTTGTTCCTTTAGTGTCTCCTTGAAATAAAAAATGTAGGAATTTTAATTTTCACTTGTCCTCCTTTTCAAATTCTTATTCATGAAGCACAAGACTAAGAGATAGTAGCATAATAGCATTATAACCGTACATTTTCTTGTGGTTTGACTTAATCTCACCATGCTTCTTTGCATCCTGTGATCTTCCAACTGTTGTGAATCAAACACCCAGATTGGCAGAAATCCTGTGTTTTTAAATTCTCTGTTTTGCATGTGCATTCCTATCCTATTCCTGTCTATTTCCTGTCCCTACATTGTTGGAATCCTCCAATTCAAACGAGCCCTTACAGAATTACTTCTCTTACACATAGTTGTCAAAGAAAACCTTGCATGGTTTGTCCCGCTCCTGCTGCGCCGTCGTCCACCCTAGCTCAGCTGCTCCAACAACAGAAGGGTCCAGCACAACAGGGATCCGGCCTCCAGACTGTCTTTCGCCACCTCAGATCTTCTTCCCCACCGCCGGCAGCCATGAAAACTGCATTACCATCATCAACCGAGCAGATAACCTCGAGGACTACACGGGTCCGCAAGAGAGGTCGCACTCTTTCGTGTCTGCTTACGTTATGCATCGCTTAATATTACATGCTACTTTATCGTCCTGTTCACCGATTAGACTCTGAGTCAGCTCCAAACTAATGCTCAAACTTGAGTTTTTAAATGGCCGTGGGGTACATATCGGGGCCGCAATCAATAGTATATATCTACTATCTGGTTAATCTCCGGTGTCTACTGTGAGTTTCATGTTGGGTGGG
The DNA here is from genome assembly GCF_002162155.2 of Triticum dicoccoides. Lineage (NCBI taxonomy): Eukaryota > Viridiplantae > Streptophyta > Magnoliopsida > Poales > Poaceae > Triticum > Triticum dicoccoides. The sequence continues at coordinate 343,414,153 of NC_041383.1, read as the reverse complement.
AAACAAACAGTAAAGAAGCCATTATCTGTATTTTTTAACCGAAGCCATTATCTGCCTACTATTATTGGTTTTGGGTCTATCCACAGGTTGCTACCATCACTCTGGATTTCTGCATGCACTCCTTACATAATCTCACTATGTTTTATTCCTATGCATGACAGTTATTGTAAACAATGGAGTTGAACATGTAGAGCAAAAGAGACGAGCCTTGCGTGGCAATAAAATTTCATGCAGACGTTGCTCCATGGTAGGCGTAAAGGCAGCCCCCCTCCATGCATTTCGGTTTGTAATCGAGAGGAAGATATTTGTTCTGAGGGGGATTCAGAAGGAGAAGACAACTCCTATTTACCCCCTGAGGTCTTCGCTCTAACTTGGCATGCTGATGTTGGTTATATCATGCATATGGTGTCTTGCATTGCTTACTTTATACATCAAATATGTCATCTACTTAGTTTAGACACCCTTTGTGCGAATGCCATCTGTTTAGTTTATTCATCGTTTATGTGAATTATGCAACGCCATCTTGTTTAGCCAGGCATCATATATGTGAATTTTGCAATGCTATCCTGCTTAGCCAGTCATCTTATATGTAAATTATATCAGGCCATCCTTTTTTCCGTTACATATTACATTTGTCAACAATGTTAGTACATTCAACTGCTCTTTGTGTGCATCAGCAATTTGACATGGTGATGGCAAATACTGGAGTGAAAACAAGGTCTTCAGAGCAGACTATGCTATCTGACGTAGCGCATATCTCGCTGGTTACGGATAGCTCCTCAGAGGAGGATTCAGAGACAAATGACCAGTCCTATTCCCCCCCCCCCCCGAGGTGTATGCTCTAACTTGGCAGGGTTATGTTGCTCATATCGTGTGTATGGTGTCTCGCATTGCTATGTCATTTGATTAGTTTAGACATGCTTTGTGTGAATGCCACCTGTTTAGTGTCTAATTACCATATATGTGAATTATGCATTGCCATCTTGTTGCAAGACATTATATATGTGAATTATACAATGCTATCTTGTTCCAAAGGCATTATATATGTGAATTATGCAAGGCCATGCTGTTTAGCCAATCATCATGTATGTGAATTATATCATGCTATCATTTTTTGTATTACGTGTTCCATTTGTCGACAACATTTGTATATTCAACTACTCTTCCTGTGCATCAGCCATTTGAAGCGGTGATGGAAGTATCTGGAGTGAAAACAAGGTATTCAGAGCAGACAATACTTGCTGAAGCAGACATCCTGCTAGTTACAGAGAGCTCCTCAGAGGAGGATTCAGAGATCGATGACCAGTCCTATTTCCCCCCTGAGGTCTATGCTCAAACTTGGCAGGGTTATATTACCCATGTCATGCACGTTGTCTTGCATTGCTTAGTTTTTACATCATATATGGATTGCCATCTGCTTACTTGCTTACTATATAAATCATATATTTGAATTATATCATGCCATCATGTGTACATAGTACATACACATCATCTATCTGAATTATGGCATGGCAACCCATTGAATAAAGACATCATATAGTTATATCCTCTCATCCTGTTTAGTGTTTACAGTCATCATATTTTGAATTATGGCATTCTATCCGTGAATATATGTGGATTATGGCATGCCAACCTATTTAATAAACACATTATATAGTTATATCATGTCATCCTGTTTACATAGTCTCATATTTTGAACTATGTCTTTCCATCTTTTTTAGTTAGCCATCATAATGTGAAATTGTGTCATGCTATCCTGTTTAGTTAGCCATCATATATGTGAAATTGTGTCATGCTATCCTGTTTGGTTAGACAACATAAATATGAATTATTTCATGCCCTCTTTTATTCCCCACTATCCATTGCACATGTCTATCATACAATGTCTATACTTTCAATTACTTTTCTTGTTTATCAGCCATTTGAATTGGAGAGGGTGATGGCAGTATCTAAGGGAGTAACAATACGGTCTTCAGAAAAGATAGTGCTACCAGTTGATGCAGATAGAACCACGGTTGTACTTGCCCAAGGACCAGATCCACCACACATAACCCAGACTCTCACAGATTGTACCCCTACCCAGTTGAACAGAGAACCAGCTACACCCCTTCTAACCCCAACCCCGGCAGATAGTAACCCAGTTCCAGTTGACACAGCACCGTCTCCACCACAGAGCACCCAAACACGAGGAGTTAGTAAGGAAACTGCAGTGCCCAAAGCATGAGGACCACCACTCCGAATCCCAACTCAACGCTTAAAGGAGAAGAATATGTGTTCTCAGGTCAGGTTCTGTAGCTATGGTTCATACTCCTTTGCTCTTGCATTACTGTATTTACTCATACCAACTATTTTCAAATTTGAAGGATGGAATTGAAACTCCAATGGCGCAACAGGTATGTTTTAACATTTGTTTCTTTAACTGGTTTGCTGTTGTAACCTACTCTATGTTGATTTCAGTTTTAATTGAATAAACAGTTATGTTCTCATGTCATGCACATTACAAGTGTTGTTATTGCTCTATAGTTTCCCACACTTATATTCTGTCTATTCTGCTTTGTCTTGAATAAATATTATTTGAACTATGTCTCTATCTTGATTTGGCAATAAAAACTAGAATGATATAGACCATAAAGTGACCATGGTACATAGATATATGTTTGTTTCATGCTGTTATCCTGTCCACTTTACTACTGAACTCATTTGCCAAAATGAGTTTCATATACAACATGGTAAACATGTGATGTGTCTGCTTGTTTCTCTTTTAGAATGCAGACAAGGTTCAAGATAGTGAGACATCCCTGTTGGTCTCCAAGAAAGCTGATAAAAACTATCTTGATGACAGTGAGAGAACCCAAAAGTCTTGTCTTGATGTAGTGTTTGAGTTACTGGCCACTACTGCTGGCACAAGCTCTTCGAACTCGCTGCCTGAATCAGTTCGTCTTCTTGAGTCTCAACTTCAAGTTGAAATACATTGATCAGATGTGCTGCAATAGGAAGCTGAAGGACTGAGGAAGTTCCTGCAGAATTCAGATGCATATTTCCTGGTGCAACAGCAAGCGCTAGAGGATTTAAGCGCCAAACAAGAGAAAGTTAATAAGCTTGCTAAGCATCTTGCCAGCATTATGGGTACCCAGGATATTGTTTCTTGAGCTCTTCTGAAGTGGTTTTAGTTCTGGACTTGTTTTGCTGTGGCGTTTATATGCTGATCTGTTCCCTATATTTGCACTGGTGGTGAACTTTGATGCCCAGTGGATGTAATATGTGTAATAGCCGTGATAGCCTAGCGTTAGTTGCTTGCTTGTTTATTTCCTGGTTGTCTTGTTCATTTGTTTGCTTGTAGTAATTGCAGTTCTTTTCCGTGGTTTGCTAGTGCCTGCAATAACCTATTTTTTAAAACTAGGCCACAATAACCATGGGCCAATATTTACTGTAGTGACACTGGTCCTCCTACTGGCCGTAGAAATAGTGGGCCTTCTATGGGTCATAGAAACAATGGGCCTTCTACGGGCCGTAGAAACAATGGGCCTTCTGCGGGCCGTATCATCAATGGGCCTTATACGGGCCGTATGATCGATTGACCAAACATGGGCCAAACAGACCGCGTTATGGTCGTAAACAGGCTAGAGTTGGAATCATCCGTTCATGGGCCGACCATAACAGGCCATCATTAATAGGCCGTATTTGATGACGCTATGAAAACGGCCCAACGTATTAACGGACTACAAACGGGCCGACTGTAACCACTGGCTGAATTTGGCCCACAAGCAGAAAATGACAGTAACATGCCATAAGTAAACGAATGCTGGAAAATGAGCCCAAGGATAAATGGGCTCTAAGAAGGCCGAAAGATAACATGGGATGGAAACGGCCCAATGGAATAACAGGCTGTTAATGGGTATAAGGTGATACACTGTTTATTACGAGCCAGTTTCACCATGGGCCGTTAATGGGTGTAAAGTGATACACTGTTCATTACGGGCCAGTTTCACCACGGGCCGTTAATAGGCCAAGAGTTACAAAGGGCCTCATATGGGCCGAAAGACGTCATGGGCCATACATGGGACATAAGTGAAAATGGGCTGTAATCATATTGGATGGCCCAAATGACGCTACTGGGCCTAATTCGGATAGGGCGTAACGGGCCTGGGGTTAGCGGGCTGTAAATGGGCTATATGCGAATAGGCCGTTAACAGGCTTTCCATGGGCCGGCCCGCCACCTTTTGACCAAGTCAAACGGGCCGGCCTTTTCACAGGAATGGGCCTCTATTGGGCCGTGCCACGTGTCGATGTATCATAGGCGCCTTCTGTCCAATGAGTGGATGACATCTGTCCCAACGATGAGCCGACACGTGTTTCCTCCAGCCAATGATGATTTTACACGTGGAAAATCCCCATTGGTCGGGGCTGTTAATGGGTTATTGGATCCAAAACCCAACCCGATAGCTTAACGGCGTTCCATTACGGGGGTGGATGCCACGTGTCGGTCACCCTTGACGAAAGCACTTCCGTGACGCGCGATTTATCGTCACGGAAGTGGACACTTCCGTGATGATAATTTTGGTAATGTCATGGAACACTTCTACGACAGCACAGGTATGACTATCTTGATTCTGTCATCAAATTGTCATGGATGTACATGCATGACAAAAAATGCGACCTACTGTGACAAACACGTATCATCACGGAAGTGTATTTTTTTTATAGTGCGTGCGGACCCTACGGGTTCGAGAACCATGTAGACATGACCGAGACATGTCTCCGGTCAATAACCAATAGTGGAACCTGGATGCTCATATTGATCCATACATATTCTATGAAGATCTTTATCGGTCAAACCGCATAACAACATACGTTGTTCCCTTTGTCATCGGTATGTTACTTGCCCGAGATTCGATCATCGGTATCATCATACCTAGTTCAATATCGTTACCGGCAAGTCTCTTTACTCATTCCGTAACACTTCATCCCGCAACTAACTCATTAGTCACAATGCTTGCAAGGCTTATAGTGATGAGTATTACCGAGTGGGCCTAGAGCTACCTCTCCGAAACACGGAGTGACAAATCGTAATCTCGATCTATGCCAACCCAACAAATACCTTCGGAGACACCTGTAGAGCACCTTTATAATCATCCATTTACGTTGTGACGTTTGGTAGCACACAAAGTGTTCGTCCGGTATTCGGGAGTTGCATAATCTCATAGTCTGAGGAACTTGTATAAGTCATGAAGAAAGCAGTAGCAACAAAACTAATACGATCATAATGCTAAGCTAACGAATGGGTCATCTCCATCACATCATTCTCCTAATGATGTGATCCCGTTTATCAAATAACAACACATGTCTATGGTTAGGAAACATAACCATTTTTGATTAACGAGCTAGTCAAGTAGAGGCATACTAGGGACTATATGTTTTGTCTATGTATTCACACATGCACTAAGTTTTTGGTTAATACAATTCTAGCATGAATAATAAACATTTATCATGAATTAAGGAAAATAAATAATAACTTTATTATTGCCTCTAGGGCATATTTCCTTCAACTACGGCGGGTTGTGAGCATTTGAGCTTTTTGGATACTTATTCTGGTTATCATCAGATCAAGATGGCAGTTAAGGACCAGGAGAACACAACTTTCATCACTCCCTTTGGATCCTTCTGCTATGTATCTATGCCTTTTGGGATCAAGAGTGCCCAGGTGACTTACTGACAGTGTGTTCAGAATTGCCTTCATGGTCAGATTGGATGCAATGTTATGCCTATGTGGATGGTATTGTTGTGAAATCCAGGAGGAAGGAGACTTTGATAGATGATCTGAAAGAGACCTTTGAGAATCTCCGGGTCTATAAAATGATGCTTAGCCTGGCCAAGTGTGTCTTTGGCGTGCCAGCAAGCAAGTTATTAGATTTCCTGGTTTCTGAGAGGGGCATTGAAGCTAACCCAGAGAAAATCAAGGCTATCACTTCTTTGGCTAAGCCGGTGTGTATCAATGACGTCCAGTGTTTGGCAGGTTGTATCGCGGCTTTGATCTGGTTTATAAGCCGCCTGGGAGAGAAGGCTATCCCTTTGTATCAAATGATGAAGAAGACATGTGACTTTGTCTGGAGCGATGATGCTAATGAGGCGTTTGAGGCGCTTAAAAAACAGCTGGCTGAGCCACCGGTTCTTGTAGCTCCTATTGAGAAGGAGCCCTTGCTTTTATTGTGGCTTCAAAGAACAGAGCTGTTAGTGTGGCAGTTGTGGTTGAAAGGAAGGAGTCAGGCAAGGAGTATCCAGTTCAAAGGCCGGTTTATTATGTTAGTGAGGTGCTCATTGAATCGAAGCAGAGGTACCCACATTGGCAGAAATTGGTTTACGACGTATTTATGGCCAGTCGCAAGTTGAATCAATATTTCCTTGGTCATCCCATCACTTTTGTTAGTTCTGCTCCCTTGGGGTATATTATTCAAAACAGAGAAGCCACAGGTCGGGTATCTAAGTGGGCCATTGAGCTTGGAGCCCATGGCTTGAAGTATGTGACTCGGACGACTATAAAATCTCAAGCCCTTGTGGAATTCATCAATGATTGGACAGAGCTGCAGATGCCTGAGGATAAGCCAGATAATACATATTGGATTATTCATTTTGATGGATCCAGGAAATTGGAAGGCTCAGGGGCTGGAGTTATTTTGACTTCCCCACGAGGTGATAAATTTTGTTATGTTTTAAGGTTGATGTTCCCTTGTACTAACAATGCAGCTGAGTATGAAGCGTTACTCCATGGTCTTCGGATGGCTAAAGAGATGAATCTAAGCTGGGTAAGGTGCTTTGGCGACTCAGATTTGGTGGCTCAGCAAGTGTCAGGAACTTGGTATTCAAAGGACCCACTCATGGCGGCTTATCGCTGAGAGGTTGAAACTATTGTTGGTCATTTCAAAGGTTATCAAGTGGAGCATGTTGATCGCAGGAAAAATGAGGCTGCTGATGCTTTAAGCCGGACGGGGTCTCAGCGTAACTCGGTACCCCTAATGTTTTCCTTGATGTTTTGCATAACCCATCAGTTAAGTTGCCTACGGAGGAGGACTTGGCAGTTCCTGACCCGGATGCACAGTTCGTGGCAGCTCTCCATGTCATCCCGGATTGGACTATTCCATACTTGGCTTATATGATCCAGGCGAGTTACCTGAGGATGAAACCTTGGCAGGCAAATAACTCGGAGGTCTAAGTGAATGACTATTGTCAATGGTGAGCTCCACAGATGCAGTGTTATAGTAGTGTTTCAACGATGCATTTCTCCCGAGGAGGACCATGAAATTCTAAGACAGATTCATGAAGGAGATTGCGGTCATCATGCTGGCTCTAAATCTCTCGTTACTAAAGCTTTTCATCATGGGTTTTATTGGCTGACGGCTCATGCTGATGCAGAAGATCTGGTCAGTAAGTGTGATGGTTGTCAGAAATTTTCAAGACGAGCTCATGTGCCAGCTCAAGAATTGAGGATGATTCCAATTACTTGGCCATTTGTAGTCTGGGGGCCGGATGTGGTTGGACCTTTTAAAAGATCCAAGGATAAAAAGTCTCATCTCCTGGTAGCTGTTGACAAGTTTACAAAGTGGGTTGAAGCTGAGCCGGTCAGCAAATGTGATGCAGCCACAACAGTTCAATATATCAAAAAGGTGATCTTTCATTTTGGATATCCTCATAGTATCATTACTGATAATGGTACTAATATGTCTGAGGGGGCAATGAAAGAATTCCGTCAACAAGAGCATATACGGCTTGATGTATCATTAATGGCTCACGCCCAGTCTAATGGTCAAGCTGAACGAATCAAGAAATCTTGAGAGGTAACAAGCCCCGGCTTATGGTCCCTTTGCAGAGGACACTGGGTTGTTGGGTGGAAGAGTTTCCCTCAGTGCTTCAGAGTATCAATACCACCCCAATAGATCTACGGGTTACACTCCTTTCTTCATGGTTTACGGAGCAAAGGCGGTTCTCCCTAGTGACATATGTCACCACTCGCCTCATGTGGCGGCTTATGTTGAAGCTGATAATGAGAAAGCACTTCAGGATGCTATTGACCTGTTGGATGAAGAGCGTGACCTTGTGGCAGCTCGTTCGGCGATTTACCAGCAAGATCTGCGTCGTTATCACAGCCGCCGGGTTAAGACCAGGACTTTTTAAGAAGGAGATTTGGTGCTCCGGCTCATCCAGGATCAAACTAACATGCACAAGTTATCTCCACCTTGGGAAGGGCCTTTTGTGGTCAGCAAAAATCTGAACAACGGGTCATACTACCTTATCGATGTTCGAGACCATAAGGACTCACGCATGTCGGAGGAGGAGACCCACCAGTCGTGGAATATTGCTCATCTTCGGCCTTATTATACCCGAGCCACCGGCTCTTGTGATGTACATACTTTTGTAATTGTATATATTATGATTAGTATAATAAAGCCGGCATCCTTGATGATTCAGGGCCTCTATCATTTCATTTCTGAGAATTCGAGTCTTTATTGTTACTTCATAAGGTCACTTGGGGGCTTCCTGCTCATTGAACATAGCTATGATTACCCTTTTGATACGGCTTGTACGCTTTGATTGCAAAAAACTTGGGGGCTTCCTGCTCATTGGGAATAGCTATGACTACCCTACTGGTCTGGCTTGTACGCCTGGATCGAAATATTACTTGGGGGCTTCTTAATAAATGATCAAAAGCTTTGTTGTCCCTTGTAGTAGGCTTGGACGCCAGGTGTATTCACCAAAAATCCGGGTTATCCTTTCTTTGTATGCTTGCCACTCCGACTAGGTAATCCTGGAATGACTCGCCATACTCTTGACAGTTAATCTTTTAAAGACCCTGAACTTGTCAAAGTTAAAACGGCGATTGGTCATGTGAGGCCCGGCTTACAGGTTTGAATTAAGTAGTAACTCAGTGGCTGTGTAGCCCTTGAATAACACTTGATGTTGAGGCTTGGAAGCCTTTGAATGCATTGGTCTTCTATTTTTCTATTGCCTTTGATTCTCTTTTGGTGATTTTTGTTTGTACCATATTGAAATATGGTTGAAATTTGATTCAGGCCATGATGCTTGGATCTTTATTTGATAACATCCGGTGTTCTGTTAACCCGGCCTGGCTTTGGACGTTAAGTTGCCAGTGTATGATGATCATATGTTTGGAGTCCTGTACTCTCAAATTTTGGGGGATGTTACCCTTTGCTGTCTACGATGTTGTAAGCCGGCGATGTGAATAAATTACACAGAGTGCTGCGCTCTATATTGGGACTGTTGCCTTTATTGCATATGGCCTGGTAAGCCGGCAATACACATAAGTATCACATGTATGATATTTATTTTGTTATAATTATATGAGGTTTTGATAAGCTGGCCCTGGTTATGGACGTTCTAGTCACCAGTGGCTTGTTATATGGGGATTTTTTTGACCTGCCTTGGGGTAAACCGCCAAGGCACTTGTGCTTTGTTTGTATGCAAGGTTTATGACAATGTGCTTAGGCAAAATTGATAATGAGTATGAGCATAAACATTGGATCGTTAAAGAAGATCAAAACAACTCATCAATGTTATGTAGATCAACATGCGCGATGGCATGACAGATATTGTTTAAAGCTAGCCTATTACAAAGCAACAGACGACCCAAAATAATAAGTGTTTTTTTGCAAAGTATCTCAGCTGGCAGATGATAAGCCGGCCTGCGGCTTATTGGTCTTGGCCTTGGCAAGTTGAGGGTTGTGGGTCATGCAGCACCGTCTCATCGTCCTCCTCTTCACCCATTGGATGGAAATCAGAGGTTGCCCAGTTGATCGCAGTCAAAGCTTTGAATACAAGTTCATCACTAGTAAGTGTTGACGGGTCAATGTCAGGAGCAAAAGTGTGCTTACGGATTGGAGGAGTAAGGTCCTGTGAAACATGGATTGGCGCCTTGACCTTCTTGTTGTCAGCATCGTAAACCGCCTGATAATGTGGCAGGTTGGTATCTCCAGCTAGCTTGCTTGATAGAGGACGCATTTCCCTTGCTATTGAAGCAAAGTCCTCTGCGCTTAAGGGAGACCCATCCTCTTTCACACTGGGGCAGCCATTATCCAAGTCTGCCAGGTCAAGATCTGCTTGCCATGCTTTAGCCTGGGTTAGCGCGGTGAGTGCGCCGGCTCTTGCAGCTGATTTCTTAAGTTCTTCGATCCGCAGGGGTAGCACAGATAGCTTCTCCAGTGTGTCCTTGATGAGGTTTGGCGGTTGTTTCTTATGTGGAGTTGTGCAAATAGATTATTGTCCGCCACTGTATAATTGCTCTACCAGGCTGTAAGCGGCTTTCAGCTTCTTGAGCATATTTGAGCCTAGGTGGGCGATCCTGGTGCCTGTATCAATAAATAAATCTATAGGCCGAATGAAAGATTCTTGCAATGCTTTGGTAGTATCAACTTAAGATGAATTTACTTATCGAAGATGGCAGCAGTCATGGTGTTTATTTGATGTTTTAAACTGGCAAGTTCTTCAGCCACCGGCTTAAGAGCTGGTTCGGCATCTTCTGCTCTTTTCAACAGAGCTGATTTTTCTGTCTCCCAGCCTGCCTTGGCAGCCTTGAAGTCTTTTTTCAGCTTTTCCATATCTGCCAAAGCAGTGGTCAACTCGGCTTTGGCCTTGAAGGTTTCAGATTGCTGAGACTTTATATTCTCTTGAAGATCAGCAACTTGGGAGTCTTTGACAGTGAGTTCTGCCTGCAGGATATAAACAATAGCCGGGTTAAAGTCATCTTATTTAAAAAGTCCCAAGCACAATACCAATATTTTACTTGGCACTTGGGGGCTAATGCATATTGCTCTTTTTTAAAGGCAGTTTTATGATGACCCGGTTAAGGTATGGTGGCTATAGCCGGTTCACGGGGGCTATATGCTTGAATTTTATGGACACATATGATAATGAGACCCGACTTATCTTGACAGATTAAGCTGGCCCTTGGGGGCTACATGTGCAAAGTAGAAATATTATTATTGTAAGTCCCGGTTTATCTTGAAAGTATAAGCCGGCCGTTGGGGGCGACTGGATTTGATCTACAAAGCTATTTAAAGTCTACAACACATTCTATTCTATCATGTCCAGTAAACTTGGCGGCTAATGGAAGTGTATTCATATGAAGAGAGCTGTAGTGTTTACCTCAAAGCGCTCCTTCATCAAGTTTACTAAGCCGGCTTCCAAATCATGGCTTGTGTACAGGAGGTTCAAGTACCCAAAGTGGATCTCTTGGGCACTGAAGTGGGCATAGCTCTCTAGATTTGCTGACCACTTGCCTTTGTCAGCAACAGGAATTTCTTCCTTAGCGTTGTGCTTTGATAAGACAGTGGGGTTGCCTGGCTTTGTATAACCATGCCCAATAATGACAACATCATCAGCCTTTTCTTCAGCGGGCTTGATAGGGCTTGGCGGCTTAGTGGGGCTTGGAGGATTGGTGGTAGCTGGATCAACATCCATCTGGTCCATCTCAATGTTGTATTCGACCAGTGGAGGTTCATCGACTGTGGCTTCAGGGGCTTGGTGGGAGGTCTCTGCTGACTGCTGCTCCGGCTCAGAGGGGTTTGTAGTGGTTCTTGTCACCTTCATTTTCTTGTTGGGCTTTGCCATAGCCTGTGAATGAAACACAAGATGAAGTTAGTACAACAATTGAGTATATAATTGAAAGCAAAGACTTGACAGTCTTACCCAGGCACATGTTTGAAGGCCAGGACATGAGTCCCCATTGAGTCGCCAGAGGAAGAATGAGACATTCCCTGATAATTTGAATCGGAAGGATTAAGAGGTTGTCGAAAAAGACCAGCCCTGGGATAAGTTAAGTCAGAGTTTATTGAGACCTCTGGACGACGCTTGCGAGGAGCTGGAGTGTTCGGTAAGCCGGAGGAAAGGATCCCGCTTCCGCTGTTCCGGGTTGTGCGGCAAGCTTCATGTTGCTGCTTCTTCAAAATAAAATTGGGATCCAAATAAGCCAAAGGATGAGAAAACCTTACTTTCCGGTTTGCTTGGCAAGTTTTCTATTTTGGCATAGATTCTGAGCCGAAGGAAAGAACAATTACATCTTCATCACCCGCACGGCTGGCTTCCGCTTCCTCCTGAGAACAGTCATTGTCAATGAGATGTACAAAAAGTGAGCCAAGAGAGTCAAGTTCTACCACTGACTCATCATCATCACCATCATCGTCCAAGTTTAACTCGGAGGGATCGGTCTTCTTCTTGGCAGGCCTTTTGGTGGCCTTGGTCGTCCAGGTTGGTTTGGCCGGCTTATCTTGCGGCTTCATCTTCCAAAATGGAGAATTGGCCTGTTGAGGTCAGATGATCATAAGTGGACAATATTACCGAAAACATGATTTAAACAGGAAGCATGGTCTGCAACACTTATAGCTGGCAGCTGGTTGAAGGTGCAGTAAGGACTAAGTCCAGTTTTACTGCATTCTGCCCAGGTTTCGTTCAACAAAGCCTTGGTTGCTTCAATGACTTCTGCATCAGATAGTTGAATTTCGCAGTGGCGCTGCGGATCCTTCAAGTTGCCGGTGTATTCGCACATTAAGCCGGAGCGACAGCTTAAGGGCAGGATCCTCTAGGAGACCCAACACCGAACAAGGTCGATGCCGGTTAAACAGTTAGCCAAGAAGGCTCTGATCTTTGAAAAAGTGGGCGCATACTTGGCCCGTTCCTTTGTGCTGACCCGCTGTGGGAGCGAATGTGTGTTCCTAAGCCGGTGTTCACGATAACCTGGCAGGGGATTCTCACCAGCTGGAGACGTGTCTTGGCAATAGAACCAAGTCTGGTTCCAGTCCTTGGGATGACTGGGTGGTTTGGCATATGGGAAGGAGGCCTCTTTACGTTTCTGAATTGAGACCCCACCTAACTCCAAGCTGGGCCCGTCGGCGAACTCTGTCTGCCGGTTTAAGTAATAAAACTCTCTAAACAGTTCAACATTGGTTTGTTCTTGAAGATAAGCTTCACAGAAGACTTGGAAGTTGCAAATATTGGAAATGGAATTTGGCCCAATGTCTTGAGGGTGAAGTTGAAAAAAGTGCAGCACGTCTCGGAAGAATTTTGAAGCGGGCGGGGTAAACCCCCAGATCATGTGATCAGTAAAAACAATTATTTCTCCTTCCTTGGGCTCAGGAGGATTTTTGAGGCCTGGGACCCTCCAGTGGATGTCAGCTTTCTTGGATAAGACGCGAGTTTCAACGAAATTGTTCAGATCTTCCTCGGTGACCCGGGATGGTGCCCAGTTGCATGCGGTGAAAGTCTTAGTCATTGTTGATAATGATCTGAAAAGGAAAACTTTGCCGGTTTAAGGTTATGTTGTTATGCCGACCATTGATCTAAGGGTAAGAATGATAATCATTGTATTAAGCCGGAGGAGAGCGACAGAATTATGCAAGGGAAACTATTGGCGCCTTGAGAGGAGACTAATGGTACCTAGCAGGTTATGGTTTATAAAATAAGCCGCCCACACAACTATCAATTTTCAGATGTATGAGTGAATAATTACTAAGTGTTGGACAAACAACTTTCGCAGATTGATGCTATAATTTTGGATCTATAGCAGGTCAAATATTGAAGGAAATTCTAAACCTAAGTTGCGGCAGTAGAGCAGTTCATGTGCTCAGATGGGATCTCTCACGAAGAGGAGGCGTTCAAATATAAAATATGAGTTCTAAAGCCGACGTCGTGCAAGATGTGCGTTAAACTTAGATCAAACTACAAGAAATAGGGAAGAACAAAGAGGAGTGGAGATGAAACCTGACGAACTTGAACAAACCCTAATGGGATCTACGGTGAGGAAGGAGAAAAGCTTACCGGGGCTGTTGAATAGCGGAGGCGCGTGGACGAACTCTGGTCCGTTCAGGTTGATGCAGCGGCCGCGGTTGAGGCAGTGGTGAAGGTCGACGGCGGCGGCGGAGCTCGGGCGCTGGAGGTGTTGTGAGGAAGAGGACGAAGACGAGGAGGCAAGGGGGGAATGAAAGGAACCACTGGCCCTATTTATAAGGCAGAAGGATAAGTGGCATGCGCGGGAATTGAGGAGGCTGAAAAGTGGATATGTGACAGCAGAGACGCCTCGATTTTTGGTGGTTCATTAAAAGTGATGACATATAACTATTGGGTATGACCCGCCCAGGAGCGGCCGGTTCATACCGCTGGTGGTTCATAACAAGAAGGCCCAAGAAGATGATGAAGATGGCGGTTCATGAAGCAAGCTTACTGAAGGCCCAAGACCCGGAGGAGACTTGAGGCCCACGGGCATAAACCGGCATATGTTAACTTGTATGTAAAGAAAGTTTAGTTCTGCCACCGAGCCGAACATGTTGTGTATGAGCCAGCTGGGACTCTGTAAGCCGCCGGGCATCAGCCTGTGTATATAAAGGGTGACCCGGCAGTGGGTTAAGGCAAGAGACAACAAGTCGAGAACTAGGTCAAGCGTATTCGCTCCCTGGTAATCGAAACCCAAGCAATACAACGTAAAGCAGGAGCAGGCCTTTACCTCGTTGCGAGGGGCCGAACCTGGGTAAACTCTCTATGTCCCTTGTCCCGTTTTAACCCCTTCAAGCTAACTACATCGCAATGGCTCCACATCTAAGTCCTCATGCTAGGGCATCTGCCGTGACAGTTCCACGACATGGTTCATAAATCTCAACCCCGCCTTTATGAAGAACTTTGCAAGCTGAACCTTCAACTAGTTCCACAGGGTTCTCTAAATAACCTTGTCTTGGAACCAACTCTTATGAAAGCAATTAAGTGTACTCAAGCCAAATATGCTAATGTTGATTTGATGAAAAATGATCTTGCCTTAGAGAAATCCAGAGATTTCTCGCTTGCTGAAGATGGGACCTTATACTTGAGAGATTGCATTGTGGTACCACGATTTGAGCTTATGGCAAAGAAGGTGATGAAAGAAGCGCATGACACCCCTCTCTCTATTCATCCGGGAAGTACTAAGATGTATCTAGCCATCCGTCAGAAGTACTGGTGGTCTAAAATGAAGCAAGACATTGCTCGATATATTGAAGAATGTGACGTTTATCGTTGCGTCAAAGCAGAATATCAGAAACCGGCTGGACTTCTGCAACCTCTCCCTATTCCTGAATGGAAATGGGATAAGATTCAGATGGACTTTGTCCCAGGCCTTCCCAAGTCTCAAAAAGGTAACAATGTTATCTTTGTCGTCATCGACCAATTCTTGAAAGTTGCTCACTTTCTTCCAGTCAAGGAGACAATCACTCCTAGTCAATTCGCAAACTTGTATATCTCCAGAATTGGTCACTCCATGACATTCCGAAGGAGATCAGTTCAGACCGTGGCAGTATATTCACTTGAAAGTTCTGGGATAGTTTCCAAGAGGCAATGGGAACTCATATTACATGCAGCACTGCTTATCATCCCCAATCCCAAGGCCAAGTCGAGCGAGTCAATCAAATTCTCGAAGATATGCTTCGGGCTTGTGTTATTTATTTCGGCAAGAAGTGGGAAGAATCTCTCCCTTATGCGGAGTTCTCTGATAACAATAGTTATCAAGCCAGCTTGAAGATGGCTCCCTTCGAGGTACTCTATGGACGTAAGTGCCGAACCCCTCTAAATTGGTTAGAAACTGGGGAACCGACACTCATTGGTCTGGACATTATTCAACAAGCTGAAGAGCAGGTTCACATTGTCCGGGATAATATCAAGGCGGCCCAGTCCCACCAAAAGAGCAACTTGACTGGAAACACTAGCGTTCAACTCATCAACCCAGTGAACAAGCTTATCTGCGTGTTACTCCTTTGAGAGGCACTCATCGGTTCAGAGTCAAGGGCAAGCTAGCTCCGCGCTACATTGGTCCCTTCCGCATTCTCGCCCATCATGGACTGGTGGCTTATCAATTGTATTTGCCGCCTCAGTTCTCTCATGTCCATGACGTCTTCCACGTGTCCCACCTTCGTCGATGCTTCAAGGATCCAGAACGTGAAGTGGATCCGGAACCGATTAAAGTGCAAGATGATATCACTTATAAAGAGCATCTGATCCGCATTCTTGAAGAAGCTGAACGTCAAACTCGCCAGAAGGTTACCAAGTTCCTCAAGGTGCAATGGTCAAATAACACTAAAGATGAAGGCACTTGGGAACGCGAGGATAACCTCCGTGCCGAATACCCTGATCTTTTCCCTTCTACGTTTTAATTCTCAGGACAAGTATTTCTTTCAGAGGAGGAGAGTTGTAACACCCCGATGTAATGATGCTATAGTAATCCCTGAGGTTAAGTTAATCCTTTTGCTAAACAAGTGTTTGTTCATCATTGTCTCTTGTCTCTTTCAAATTCCAGTTGAGTTCAAATTCAAATTATGTGTGAAATTAAAAAATGCTGAAACATTAAAACTAAAATGTTCATCATGTGGAAAGTATTCTTTTGGTAATATTGGTGGTGAACCAACATTTTTGCAAGGTGTATAAATGGACTAAATAGCTAAAACAGTGCTTAAAACATTTGTTTAAATGCTTTTTAATTTGTAAAAATACTAAATTATTTTATTTAAATGCTAAACTAAATGTGGTTGTGGCCTAAACTATTATTCTATTTTGGGAGCAAATGTTGTATTTTTGCAAAGCCAAAATGTTTTGAATAGAAATAGGAAACAAAAAGTAATAAAAGAAAAAAAAACAAAGAAAAGGCCAGGCTGCACTGTGCACTTGGCCCAGCCGTGCAACAGTGCAGCCCAGCCCGTTTAGCCCGGCCGTCCCCTACCTCTGTTCACCAGGGGCTGGGTGGACGCGCGCGCACCGTCCGTGGCTGCCGATGGCCATGGGGTGGCCATCCGGTGGCCTCACCGCACCTACTAGGCCGCCCCCGCCCCAGAAGAACCCTAGCTCCCCCCCAATTCCCATCTCCCTCGTGCCGCTCCTCTTTTCCCCATCGCCACCGAGCGCCATCACGACCGCGTCTTTGTCGTCTCCGCGGCCACCGTGCCTCCCTCGCTGCAGCTCGGTGTCTGCCGGGACCGCAATCCTCCGCTACATCCTGTCCGCCTACGCGCACGAGCTGGAGACCACCGAAACGCCCGCATCAAGCCTTCTTCCACCGTGGATCACCGTAGCTCGCCAGCGTTGATCCACTCCACTGCGGCTCCTAAACTATCGCTGGCCTTTCATGAGCCACTAGGTGAGCACGCGCTTGCATTTCCCGAGCTCCCCGCTCGTTGTGCTGCCTCTGGACGCTGTCGCCATTGCCGGTGCTTCCACCGCCGCGACCTAGCTTGCTCTTGCTGCTGCGGCTCGCCGGCTCCTGTCAAGGACGAATGAGCGCGCCAGTGTGCTCAGGGGCTCCCACTGATTCTCCCTATCACTTTAGATCGCGCGCAAACATGTTGGGGTGACATTTTCATCGAACACCGATTCCGAACGCGCCTATTGCCATTGTCACCATCGTTCTAGGTCGTCTCCGGCCACGTTCTTGGCGTGTATGAACCCGCGACACAACAACCAATCGAACGGTGCCGATGTCACTCGATTTGGTGCCCTCTAGGCAAATCCCGCCGGTAGCCTATGCTCGCCTCCACGTTCGAGGTGTTAGAAATTAATTAATTAGATTAATTAGGAAATAATCCTGCTATGTCGGTTGCTGTAGTTTAGCAACTGCCCCTTGTAAACCGCCGGGGTATATATACCCCAATCTTCGATCAACGAGATAACTGTTTCATCATTTGCTCTCCTCTCTCGTTTTTACTTTCACACGTTATCAACACTTTGCCCTAACCGAGAGCGATTAGGCCAACGACAGGAAAAGACGGGCAGCGCAGCGGCGCTCGCGCATCTAGGGCATCGCGCGACTCTCGGCCGTGGGCTGCACCGGCGCTATCCGGCGTTCTGTGGTGAAGCAGCAAACCCCGCCGCGGATGGCGACATAAGTCACGGTGGCGCTCGTGTCTGCCGTCTGCGCCTGTACGCGCAGCGTCGGCTCGCATCCTCGCGACCTCGAACTCAAGGTGTGACCCTCGATGGCGTTCGACGAGGCTCCGACAGGCGGCAGCCTACGGCGTAATGTCCGAGACCTTGCTGCACGCCTCGGTTCAGCGGCCATGGTGAACCCGTGGTGTGGTCCTCCTCGGTGCTCGGCGCCGTGCCCGCAGCGGGCCAGCGGCGCTCCGCGGACGCGACCCCAGCGCGTGGCAAAGCAATGCTCGCGCGCGGCGAAGATTTCTTTTCTCTGCACAGTGGCGGCGATTAGAAATGGCCTTGACGCACGTACAAGAAGGAATTGATTGATTCCAATCCACGCACGCAAAGGAAGGAAATTGATTCCTATCCACACACGCACGAGATTACGATTTGGGGAAACCTTATCCTCACGCAGTTTTGCATTTTCATCCGTTCTATTTTTATTATTAATTGAAAGACCCTGCATAACTCTGTCAATCCCTCAGGCTTAACATATTTTGCAGTTTTTTTGCCATCAGTTTGTTGATGCATGAAAGCCTTTGTTAGCTTATGCATAAACCAATGATTAGATCATTGTCAGGCTGTAAAATTTGCAGTATATGCCTCAGGTTCTTCTGCGTTACATTTAGGTCTTGTAAATAAATATTCTAGACCTATTTTCTAGAACATTCTTAGTGCAACAACTACATGTCATGAAATGTCTTGCACATCTTGGCATGAAAAGAGATGTATCATCAAATGTCATAGTCAACATGACTAGTACAAAAATTATTTGTGAATCACAAGGTACTGGTGGCATCTACTGCACCATTTGCAGATTATCCACCACTACTATGAGGTCTACATCTTGTTATTTTAACAAGATGACTACCTTCAAAGTGCTCTTTCAAATATTAATTTTAGATGTGACTACCTCAAGATATCATAAGGTAATATTGGCATCTACTGTAAATTGTTACAGACTATGCACTATTACTGCAAAGTCTACATCATGTCACTTTGACAAATGATTACGTTCAAAGTGATTTTTTTAAATTTACATAACATAAGGTAATAGAGATATGAACATCTACTGACAAAAGTCAGACTATGTTTTCTATTACTGCGAGATCTACACCACATCGGTGATTATCTTCAAAATGTTATCCTATATAAATTGAGGTCTACACATATGGTTATAAGGCATCAGCCAAATTAAAAATTGCTCCTCCAAAGCATTTATTGTTGTTGTTCACTAAAATAGTTTACTCCCATAGTAAATATTGTTTTTGCACACTTGTTATATGCTGAAATGCTATTTTTGTGCTAACACAAACTATTCAAGCCTCACTTTGCTTGAATATGTGATGGAAAACTATGCAAATATTTGCATATACCAGTGATTACCTTCTATTACATTGGTAAAATACATGGCAGAAGATATGTCACTATTTCTAATTATAGTGTCATCCATCCATCAAGAAGGATACCATAATCTATAGCAAGTGTCTCAAACACTGTTGTAATGTCCACATCACATTGTGGTTATACTTTTATAATGACCAACCGATGTCAAACATGCAAATTCTATACGTTTTGGCAGTGACTCTAAAGTCACACACTTCCTCAAGAATGAAGTCCAAAATATTAACAATGATTTCATCACATGCATTGTATTGAAGGGTACACCTAGGTTCACCAAGGATCACCTTGGCCATGATTGTTCTCAAACAAATCATTTTCATTGCTTACATTTTTAATGCACTAAATTCATAATTAGGTGGGAGAATTTATTTCAAGATGATTCATGACATCAGTCATTGTATCCACCTGTGGCATTGTTGCCACTATAACTCCACCGACGGGATAACATGTCATGGCTATTCTCTTAACAGCTAAATAGTGAGCACATCGCGGATGACCACCATTCAGTTTTCAAGACCTCAAGTCTATCGCAGGTCACAATTTTATCACTTAATCAACTTCAAGTTGAGATCTCATGATCAAATATTTTCCTATATACAGATCCAGTTGAAAAGCCTTTAATGCACTTTACATCCTCTTAAGATGGTATACTACCATTTTTATGATCAAGAAACATGGAAATTTCTTAAAATCATCAGATTCACCCAACGGGTGCTATACCATAATTTAAAATTCTTGGTAGTACCGAGAATGCTATGCAAGTTAGTGGTCACAAAATAGAACCATAAGGAACTCGAAGTAAAGTGGAGGCTAATAGACAACCAAAGAGAGAATTATCTCTTAATAGGAATCGGTCATTCTCAAATGATCAATGACAACTCTCAAGTTTGTCAAATGTGTGGTTATATAAATATTGTACCTATGATTACCAAACCCTCTAACATATGGTCGAACCACACCACAAATTTATTAAAAGGCCAATAAGTTCAATGGGATAAATTTGAAAATTTGCAAATAACAACCAAATTCTAGTAACGGATTGGTCTCACAATCTTCATCAGAAGGAGGACCAAAATCTAGTGCACAAAATGGAGGATGAACTTATTTGCACTCAACAATATCGAAGACCTCAGGTAATCTCCTAATTATCCCAACTATACTTGTACTACTACATGTAGTAGGATGTTCAATATCATATCCCTTGGATACAAAATTCGATAAATTTGAATGCATGTTTCAATTCATACTCAATATTGTTGCGTACACAATGATTTTCTAAGTATCAATAAATATTAGGCTTGATAGCCTTAGCCATCCTGGTTTGGGGATGATTAGAAAATTATTGACAATTATATTGGTCACAACTTAATAAGTTGCAAAATATTCCCCATATCATCAGATTATATGTGCACCAAATGTGCCATAGGGGAAATCTGTTTTAAGGAACTCTCACCTTAAAATTCTAAATGATCCACTTATTCTTTCTTGAACACATTCAAAAGATATATGTGGAATGTTGAACCATTATCTGGGGTAATTTAGATACTTCATGGTACTCATATACACATTCATAAAATGTTTTTAAGTGTGTCTCTTATCACACACAACCATGATCTTACCCAATAAATTGCTTAACTTATCAAAGTAGGAGAAAATTCTCCTGAACGGAGGATAAACCCATTCGAATGGATAATGTCGTTGAACTCATTTCACGAGAATTTTCTGATTGCATTCATTACCCTAATTACATACCCAGAATGATTTAACTAAATTCCTTATCAAAGATAGTCAAATGAATTACATGACCACTTTTAAAGAATTGTAATTTACAGCCTCTTGTTGGACACATACGGCCTTACACACCGTAAGTATGATCTAAATCATAACAACTGCATATCATACTACTTTCCCCTTGTAGTAACTACGTGGAAATCAACAAAGTATTTCCCATCTGCAATAATTCAGCTACATACCGATATCACCACTCCAGCGTACATCAATGGGCACTCACAAAAAATTAGGGATCTATGTGAGGAATAACAATTTATCCGTCAATCAAAATTATTCATAGCTCGTATGCTGATTGCATCAGCAATAAGGATATTTTTCGGCATTACGGGGAGATAAGTACCACAAAGAATGCCGAGAAATAAATTAGAAATGTTATTGACATTCAATCCTTATATCCATGTACTCAAAGAATCCGAACTAGAAGTTTAGAGAATCATATATTTGCAACACATTGCAAATTTGCCACATACATTTACTGATGACAAGGTGTCACTAAATTCTATATTCCTGCAGTAAAGTGTCAGAAAGAGTGGAGGTACCTGACAAACCACTCTTCTCCTCAAATGAGAGCAAGAGGGGGAGAAAATCTGACAAAATGAGATATAACTTCTCATATGCTTCCGCGGAAACAGAGGAAATCAAATCCTCATCCAGTAAATGTAATTCAACATCAAGTTGAAAGACACCTCACTGGATGCTCATCATCCAAAGCCCGGCATAAATGTGCACAAATGTTTTTGTGCCGGGACATCGAAACACCTTGACTCCATTTGTTGTAGGAAATCACAAGGAGTTAAAAAGGAATGAATATATTATCCACAAACTTCAATGATTCCATTTGAATCATATAAAATAAAGACTACATTTGTCGACATATATTTCTTCTCAAATTGCTAAAACCTTTTGGGCCCTGAACCAAAATCCATGGTAGAGTGCCTCTTGCACTCATATTGGTTCACATAAAAGGAAGCAAGTAACGAAGAATAGTACTCGCTCTGCAAACGAGTAGTATTTACCGCAGTAATACACACTCCTCATAAGTATCTTCCATTTGGAATACTAAAAACTTCTCATTCATAGACAAAGTCAATGAGGTGGTGAGAAAGCGAGGCTTGTAGAAAAGGGTTCACGCAGAGACCCAACATCGATTATGATGTAACATGCCCTCTTGGTATGAGTGGAATTATGTTTCGATACTAAATATCATTGGCAATAAAAAAATATTATCCATGCAGTTGATGGATGAAATGGCTACATACACATATGAGTCGCTCATTTTGGAATCTCTATTGAAGTCCCTGAAGGGCTTATACTTCCAAATCCAAAAGCAAATCGCAACAAGTTTTGTGTAATACTTCATAAGTCACTCTATGACTTGAAATAGTCGGAAATCATATGGTACTACCGACTAAATGAGTTCCTTCTTCAAAAGGATTACTCGAATAATGATGACTATTCACATGTTTAATAAAGGAATCCCAAATTTGATTACCTTTCATCACCTCAATGTATATTGATAACCTCATCATCAATGTCTATACAAGACCTAAACATACACAAAATAATCTTAAGACAGAAAATTTGGATTCAACCAAATTTATCTTAAGCTTACAACTTGAGCATTCTCTCAAGAATACATATCAGTCGACATATATCCAATACATATATGAGAAGTTCAATGGGGATATAGCATACCAATAAATACATGTAATATGGTCATACTACCCCTGATAGGGTACAAATCCATTCATACCTAGGGGTGATGATGAAGTGATATTAGAACCTAAAGTTCTACATCTCACTAACACTAAAGCACTCATATAATTGCAAACTACGTCAGGCCTGACACTATACTTGCTATCTTTGTTTAGAGTGCAACCCCCAACAAAAGGTATATGGACGATATAAGAAATATTAGCTTATATCTCAAGCTCACAATAAATCTTGAATATTTCCATCAGGAAATACAAGATATGACCATGATATGATACAATGATATTGGCTCTTTCTTTGATCCCAACAATGCCATATCAATGACTGAATTTGCGGGAATAGCCTTCATATGGAAGTCATCTAAATGGGCTTTAATGGCTATTTCCAGTTATCATTCTGACATAATTGCTTTATCTAAAAGCATTGCAAAATATGCATGGCACAACAGAATGATTAACCACACTCAAAATCATGTGGTTGAGATTCATCAAAATCACATAACTTGATTTATCAAGACACTACCACTTGTGTTACTCAATACCTACAGGTTATATGAAAAGCAATATCATAAAGCACATTGCTCAAAATTACTTATCCTCACGAATTATAGACAAGTGAGGAAATAATATGCAAAAGACATACTTTGAAAGTCCTACATATTATTCATGATGTCATGGTCGTATCAATGGAATTGTATTACACATTCTCCAGGTTTGCAAAGTTCAGGGGGGGTAATCTCCAAAATCTATAACCTATTAACAATCCTAAGATTGTATATTTTGTACTCTTTTTCCCTTCATGAGTTTTTCCCTAATGGTTTCTCATAAAGGTTTTTAACGAGACAATATAAACACAAGTGCCCATATATGTCATATCATTTTCTCCTTATATTTTCCCACTGGGTTTTAAAGGAGTTTTCAATGGCATATCATATCGCACTCTTTTCCCTTATGAGTTTGCTCTCAAAGTTTCTCATAATGGTTTTTAACGAGGCAATATCTTATTAAAGATCATACGTCATACCTTCTATTTTCCCTATCAAGGTTTTTAAAGAAAGTACTCAAGACATATTAATTGTTCTCTAAACTCGCTGATGAGTTTTCTCCTTCTTCAAAGATTTTTCTCATATTAGTTATTAAGAGACAATAATCATTATATGTTGCATCATTTTCTCCTTATTATTTTCCCACTGGGTTTAAAGGAGTTTTAGCAACATATCTACACTATTCTTCTCATATTTTTCCCACAGGGTTTTTGGAGGAGACTTTAATGATTATACAAGGATTTCTCAAGATGAAGATGATGAACATTCTCAAAGGCAAAGACATACAAGGAGTATTATTTATCAAGATGATGCATATTCGCAAAGACAAGCATTGATTAGGGGGAGTGTTAGAAATTAATTAATTAGATTAATTAGGAAATAATCCCTGCTATGTCGGTTGCTGTAGTTTAGCAACTGCCCCTTGTAAACCGCCTTTGTACTGGGGGTATATATACCCCAATCTTCAATCAACGAGATAACTGTTCCATCATTTGATCTCCTCTCTCGTTTTTACTTTCACACGAGGCTCGCCAGAGCTACTCCGGCAGCCGGCGCTGAGGTGGCCGCCACGTGGACCTGCCTGGGTCATTGGCCGATGGGCTCCGCAGCCCTGTTGACCCCGTTGACTCAGGTCAACTGTGCTGACTGGCCGGCCTCGGCCACTGACAAATGGGCCCCACCAGTTAAATAAACAAATTAAAATGTTTTTATAATTAAAATTAATTAGATTCCTAAGCAGTCACTGACATGTGGGGCCCTACTAGCTAATTAACCTCTGGTTAGTTTAAATAAGCTCTGTTAGACCACTGTCTATGACAGGTGAGTCCGGCAGGTTAGGTTTGACTTAGACCAGGCGGTTTGACCTGCTGACGTCATAGTGATGTCATGATGATGTCAATACTAATTTCTATTATTTCCTAAATTGATTTAAATTTCAGGAAAATGTTTAAATCTTTTAAAATCCATAGAAATTAAACTGTAGCTCGGGTCGAGAAACTTTGTACATGAAAGTTGCTCAGAACGACGAGAAGAATCTGATCATGGCATTTGTTTCCATGTCGGAACCCTATTCGTAGGTGAACCCGTAACTTTTAGCCCGTTTCCTATAGATGAATAGTGCACATGAACTAGTTAATAATACAACCTTAAACCAAAAATAACTAATATGACTTAGACATACCTTTAGGCAACCGTGCACTGCACGTTTGCATAGCATACTCTGTGTTGCATATGATTGTTGTGTATTTATCTGTTTCTTCCCCCTCTTCTCTCCAATAGACCCCGAGACCGATGCTGCCCCTATGATCGACTATGTCACCGACGACACCACTGACGACCCTGCCTTTGCTGCAGAGCAACCAGGCAAGCAAACCCCCTTTGTTCATTCCAATATCGCCCATTCCCTTCTCTCTTATGCTTGGATTAGAACTTCTACCACTTTTGTATGATCCTATTCTGATGCATAGCCTAATTTTGTTACCTGCCTTCATACCTTACCTGCTTATTCTAAACTACTTAGTATAGGTTGGTTAGAGATCCATCAGAGGCCCCCACCTTGTCCCAGTTGCCCCCGCTTTATGTTCGATGACTCGATCAACGTGATTGACGTCCAGGCCCCGACACCACACATCAACCCCCTTTGTTGTACGACACTACTGGGTTACTATCGAGTGCTGAGGGTGATACCTCGTTAGCACTTCTAATGTTAACCTTGTAGGTTAGTTCATCGGTTGTGGTCATCGAGGGTAATTCCTCCTTCACCACTCCCGATAACGATGCTGTTGTGCAACTCGTCAAGAGTGGACCTCGAGGGTGATTCCTGCTAGGTTCACCTTGACGAGTACATCAGGTGGAATTCCATCGAGGGTGATTCCTCAGGGTCCCCCTTGGTGTTTTGGACACACGGTTACTATGGCTTTACCACATAACCATGATGACTTCAGGTCGGCCCCGAGGGGTACCCGCGAGTGATGTGAAGTCGGATTGATCTGGAGGATACCCGCAAGTTTTCCACGCGACGGGCCGGGCATTCTTAGCCCTTGCCGCAAGTCCATGAGATGGGGTGACGGGACCACATATCATGGATCATTGATCGTTACCACACTACCAAGACACTAACGGTCTGGATATTTGATCTTAGTAGGCCTCTGGCCTCTTTCGCAGTAACCACCATGCGGGAATAAGTATGGGCACTCTGTGTCATACGATTCTTCCGAAATCTCACTGGCGT
This sequence comes from Triticum dicoccoides, assembly GCF_002162155.2. Taxonomy (NCBI): domain Eukaryota; kingdom Viridiplantae; phylum Streptophyta; class Magnoliopsida; order Poales; family Poaceae; genus Triticum; species Triticum dicoccoides. The sequence goes on along the minus strand of NC_041383.1, from coordinate 343,388,045 downwards.
CAGCAACTCAGCGACACGTGCCGGGTTGGACTGGAAGGCCTTCGCTTGTATAAGGGAGGCTAGGTCTGCTCGCCGGCCGTGTTCGCAACACACATGATTGCAAAGGACGATTGCCCATTACCCCTTCGCATTTAGGATGTAGACTGGCGTGCTGGCCTCTCTGTTGAGCCTAGGTAGGACTACTGTGTGTTGATCGTCCGAGGTCGGTCATGATGTGATGGTGTGTCTGGCCAGAGTTGATCGAGCGTGTTGGGTAAGTTTGTGCACCCCTGCAGGGAAGAAACCATCTATCGATAGCCTGTCCTACGGTAACGGACGCTCGGAGTTGTATCCTGATCGATACAACTAGAACTGGATACTGAATGCTGAGGCATGTAATGGGAGTCGGGGAAGAATCTCTGGGCGTTATTTCTACAACATGTTTGTTAAATATAAATTGCCATTCTATACTCTTCTGATTGCTGCAAGATGCTTGGAGCTGCTTGAAGATGCTAGTCTTCGATAGTCTAGGCTTTCCCCTTCTCTTCTGGCATTTTGCAGCTTAGTCCACAGATACTACCCATTTCATTGGTATCGATGCATATGTAGTATAGATCCTTGCTTGTGAGTACTTTGGATGAGTACTCATGGTTGCTTTGCTCCCCTTTTTCCACCTCTTTCCATTCTTCTCGGATGCGGTAACCAAATGGTGGAGCCAGGATCCAGACGCCACCGCCGATGACTACTACTACCCCGAGGCCCTACTACTACGTGAAGGATGCCGACGACGAGGAGTAGTTAGGAGGCTCCCAGGCAGGAGGCCTTGCCTTTTCGATCGATGTTGCTTTTGTGCTAGCCTTCTTAAGGCAAACTTGTTTAACTTATGTCTGTACTCAGATATTGTTGCTTTCACTGACTCTTGTGTATTCGAGCTTATGTATTCGAGCCCTCGAGGCCCCTGGCTTGTAATATAAAGCTTGTATTATTTTAATTTGTGTCTAGAGTTGTGTTGTGATATCTTCCCATGAGTCCCTGATCTTGATCGTACACATTCGCATGTATGATTAGTGTACCATTGAATCGGGGGCGTCATAGTGCCGATATGGGCGTGCTTAGTTCTTTCAGAGGGATCTCAACTATGCAACGGGTCTCTATCTACGTCGATGATGTTGCATTATTTGTGAAGCCTAGTGTTGGAGATCTCAGTTTTGTCAGGACTGCCTTGGGGGCTTTCGGCCGGACGTCTGGACTTCGTGTTAACTATCGCAAATCTTCGACGATTCTGATCCAAGGCAATGAAGAAGATCAGGGCAGAGTTGAGAGTATGTTGGAGTGTCACATTGGGGAATTCCTTTGCAAGTATCCAGGGCTTCAGCTTGCCATCATGCAGCTTACCCGTGGTGAATGGCATCCTATTCTGGACAAGGTGAAACAATGGTCCCAGCGTGGCAAAGGGGACTTATTCACCAATCTGGCCGGCTGATTCTTGTAAAATCTATCATGATTGCGAGGCCTATCCACCATTTCATGATCATGCATGCTCCCAAGTGGGTCTTTGAGGACCTGGATAAGTGGATGTGTGCTTTCTTTTGGATTGCGGAAGACAAGGTCAATGGAGGACAATGCTTGATCGCATGGAACACCATTTGCAGGCCCCTCTGCTTTGGTGGGCTGGGAGTCAAGAATTTAGAGCTACAAGCACTTACGCTGCGAGTCTAATGGGAATGGCTGAGAAGAACTGATCTGGAGAGGCCTTGGCAGGATATGCCCTGGTGGTAGATAGAGAGGCTCGACAAGTTTTTGATAGTTTGGTGCACATCTCGGTTGGTGATGGAGCCAACACCTTATTCTAGCATGATAGATGGATCCATGGATTCGGCATTGCAAACTTTGCCCCTCAGATCATAAACTTGGTGGAAAGAAGTACACAAAATAGACGCACGGTTCAGCAAGCGCTCCAGAATAATCAATGGGTCAGTGACATCAATTGCGATCTGAATTTCACGGTGCCATTGCAGTTGATCATCTTGGGGCAAGCCATTGCCTCGGTTCCTCGCGATGACAGCCGCCCTGATGCTTTCTCCTGGCCTGCTGACATCTCTGGAAAGTACACCGCCAACTTAGTTTAGGATAGACTTGTTAGGGCTTGGTTAGGGTGCCTTTTGCCTCTTGCATTTGGAAGAGCTGGGCTGCTTTGAAGTGCAAGCTACACATGTGGCTGGCGGGGCAACATAGGGTTTGGAGATCTGATCGTCGTGCTAGGCATGGTTTACAGGATCACCCTTCGGCTTGCTTCACGTGTTTACAAGAGGGAGATAACGTGGATCACATCCATGTCCAGTGCATCTATGCACGACAAGTCTGGTACAAATGCATCCAAAGCCTCGGCTTGAGCGTAGCCATACCAAAGGTGAGAGATGGCATGTTAGACTGGTGGATTCGAGCTAGGAGACCTTTTGTTGGGAGGCTCAAGAGAGGTTTTGACATCTTCATCATTGCGGTGGCCTGGTCCTTATGGAAGCAAAGGAATGCCCGGGTGTTCAACCAGAGGGAGCAGGAAAAGAACATTGATGAGTTGCATTTGCACATCCTCAAGGAGCTCAAGGAGTCGAAGGAGTGTAGCGACCAGACCTCAAACAGTCTAGTCTCTGTGCATTAGTGTCATCCCAGGATCGGTAATGCTGACATGCACATTACTTGAGGATTTATAACAGAGTTTCAATCACACACTTATTACATCGAATGTCTCAAAAGAGAACTTATTACAATTATATGGCTTAAGGCCATCTAAATACGATAACAACGGAAGGCTTGGAAGATAAAGCAAATCCATCAACTCCAATGGCATAGCTGAGTGAAAGACAACGACCTATGGCACCTTACTCATTGTCTGAAAAGTCTGCAACATGAAATATTGCAGCCCGAAACGGGTCAGCACATGGAATATGCTGGCAATGTAACACATAGAGTAATGAACAAAATGAAACTACATGCATATATGGCTGGTGGAAAGCTCTACGGTTACAGTTTTGCATAAAGCCAATTTTTCCCTACAACAAAGGAATAAATTTTATTTAACAATCATTGTGGTTGTTAAACATTGAGAAGGTTCCTCCAACTCAATCCCAATTAAACATCATCATTAAACCCAGCAATTAAATTTAGAGTGATGAGATCAACATGATAATCCAAGAACCAGATACTCAAGATGTCCATAACCGGGGGCACAGCTAACCATGATTAGTTCGTACACTCTGCAGAGGTCTGCGCACTTTTCCCCACAAGACTCGAACACATCCATGGTCGGAGATTCGAGACACAGTCTTTCTGAAGCATTAACTCTCTACTCTGGGTAGACAGTACCACCTACAACCCACTACATCTTCTAGTCTACCTCTTCAAGAGCTTCACGCAACTTACTCAACTATGCCAGAGCCCATATTGGCTTGTGCCTGCACACGGAAGTTTCTAGCATGAATAATCTTATGATCCCTTTGAGCCTGGGTGGCGAACCATAGGATGATCACACGGGTACTCTGGGATATCCTAGGACAACACTGGATTCTTCAGGTGCCCTGACAACCACTGGGTACTCCAGGGTGCCTCAACCAATCCACCTAGATGTGTATTTAAGTAGCCACCTTAACTTAACCATTAATTAACAATACTCACAGCTGTCATGGATACACTCACCCAAACCACGTCTATGAGCATAGCATAGCAATATAAGCATAACGTAGAAGTAACTCCCAAAGGTTTGATAATAAATAGGGCAATAGGTTCTACCTCATCATCTACTTCCCAAACCCACATGTTATTCAGATCATAACCATGCAATGTTTGAGGGTTGATCTAATGCAATAAAACTGGGTAATAAAGAGGTATGATCAAAGTGTTAATTGCCTTGCTGATGATCCGCAAAACCTAGAGACTCGTAGTAGCACGCTTCGCACTCCGGGTACTCTATCGCAAACAAACAATAACATACATAAGCAATCAACTAGAAGCATGGGTAAAACTCAAATAAGAGATCTAATCAGAAAGTTAAACTGAAGAACTCTGGTTTGCAAAAAGAATCAAATCAAACGAAGCAACGAAACTCAAACTGCGAAAGAAACAAGATTCGTTTACTAATCTTGACTAAAGTCAAATTTTACAGTAGCAAAATCTTGTTCAGGTTGTTTCAACAGAAAGAGGGCTTCAAGACGAAGATCTAGGCACTTGAATCACCTAATTCCGATAAACGAGCGAAAAGATAAACTAAAACGAAGATTAGGGTAGAAATCGCGATCGAAAATAATCGCGGAAAAACCCTGGAAAAAGAAAAACTGACAAACAGGCTAACGAACGAACGTTCGCTGTCTATAGCTAATGAATGAACTTCGTTTGTTAAAACGAACGTACAGACGAACGTCCGCTATTTAACTAAACCGAAAAAACATAAAACCGATCTAAAAAAACAACCTGGGGTTTTCAAAAAAAAAACGAACGGTTGTCTCGGATAAACCGGCGGCGGCGGTGGCGGTTATACCTCCGGCGAGGTTGGCGACGGCGGGATCGTTGGCAGCTCCTCCGGCGGCTGCGGTCGGCGTCGACGGCGACAGTTGTCGGCGTCGGCGGCTCCTCCGGCGGTGGCGGCTGGCGGCGGGGCTAGGGTTCGGGCGGGGCGGCGGGCTGGAGGCTCGGGCCTCGGTCTTATAAGAGGCCGGCCAGGTCGGAGTCCGGGGCAGACACGGCCCGGTAGGACGGTTGACTTTAAAAAAATAATAATATTTCGACGCGCAGAAAAACAAATAAAAGAAATACTAAACGGACTCCAAAAATCCTGAAATAAATTTTTCCCGTCCTCTAAAAATATAACGGACAAGGTGAACATTTATTTGGGTCTCTAATGCAATTTTTAAAAACGCACTTTTTCCTAATTCCAATAAAATAGCAATAAAACTCCAAATAAAATTCTTATTTGATTTTAATATTTATCCTCCAATATTTCTTTATTTTCGGGAAGTCATTTTATCCCCTCACTTTTATTTTCACATAAGAAATATTCGGAGAGAAAAATTAATTAAAACCAAATGATCCTCTTTCCAAAATTTGAGAAAACTCAAATATGAAAATATCGAAATCCTCAACTCTCTCCGTGGGTCCTTGAGTTGCTTAGAATTTCTAGGATCAACCAAAATGCAATAAAATATGCTATGCAATAATGATCTAATGTATAACGTTCCAAATTGGAAATTTGGGATGTTACAAATCTACCGCCCTTAAGATGAATCTCGCCCTCGAGATTCGGGTTGGCTAGAGAATAGGTGTGGGTGGTCCTTCCGTAGGTCTTCCTCTCGTTCCCAGGTGACTTCATCCTTGGTATGGTGGCTCCACTGAACTTTGCAGAACTTGATAACCTTGCTGCATGTGACTCGGCTGGCAAACTCGAGAATCTTCACTGGTTTCTCCTCATAAGTCAAAATCGCTATCCAACCAAATCGCTTCCAGCGACACTGTATCTCTTAGAGGAATATCGACCATCTCTGTGTGGCACTTCTTCAACTGGGAAACGTGGAACACATCATGAACTCCTGACAATCCTTCTAGCAATTCCAACTTATAAGCAACTTCTCCCATACGCTCCAAAACTTTGTATGGTCCCACAAAACGTGGTGCTAACTTTCCCTTAACTCCAAAACACTTAACTCCTCAAAGTGGGGACACACGAAGATACACTCTGTCTCCTACTTCATAAACTGTCTCCTTGCATTTAGAATCCGCATAGCTCTTCTGCCTGGACTGTGCTACCTTGAGTCTATCGCGAATCAACTTAACCTTCTCTTCAGACTCCTTAATCAAATCTGGTCTAAACAACTGTCGATCTCCAACTTCATCCCATAACAACAGTGTCCTGCACGTCCTTATGTACAAGGCTTCGAAAGGGACCATCTTCAAGCTGGCTTGATAACTGTTATTGTAAGAGAACTCTGCATATGGCAAATTGTCATCCCAACTAGATCCATAATCTAGCGCACAAGCTCTCAACATGTCCTCCAGAATCCGATTGACTCTCTCAGTCTGTCCATCTGTCTGTGGATGAAAGGCTGTACTAAACTCTAGCCTGGTACCCAAAGTCTCATGCAAGTGATTCCAGAACTTTGAGGTAAACTGGGTTCCTCTATCTGATACAATGGTCCTCGGAACTCCATGCACACATACGATCCTGGTCATGTATATCTTGGCCAACTTAGCACTGGTGTAAGTGGTCTTCACTGGGATGAAATGAGCTACCTTCGTCAACCGATCGACTACAACCCATATCGAGTCATAGCCTGAAGGAGTCCTGGGCAATCCCGTGATAAAATCCATGCCTAGCTTATCCCACTTCCATTCGGGTATCGGCAATGGCTGGAACAATCCTGCTGGCTTCTGATGCTCTGCCTTTACTCTTTGACATACATCACAAACTGCTACATACTCAGCAATATCCTTCTTCATTCCGGTCCACCAGAAACTGTCCTTCAAATCCAGATACATCTTGGTATTTCCTGGGTGAATCGAATACAGCGAATCATGGGCCTCCTATAGAATCAACTTCCTGATATCGGGGTCATTAGGCACATATACGCAGTCCTCAAACCATAAGGTATCGTGCTCATCCTCACGAAATCCTTTAGCCTTTCCTTTGCTCATCCTTTCCTTTATCTCTGCAATCTATTTGTCAGTCTTCTGAGCTTCTCTGATCTTATCCATCAAGGTATACTAAATTTCCAATGCTGCTACATAACCTCTTGGAACTATTTCCAAACATAGCTCGCGAAGATCCTCTGCTAACTCCTTGGGTAATGCTCCGGCCATGAGTGTATTGACATGACTCGTGCGACTCAACGCATCGGCTACTATGTTAGCCTTTCCGGGATGATAGTGCAACTTCATATCATAATCCTTGATGAGCTCCAACCATCTCCTCTGCCCGAGATTCAACTCCTTCTGTGTGAAGATATACTTCAAACTCTTGTGATCCGTGTATACCTCATAATGGTTTTCGATGAGAAAATGTCTCCATGTCTTCAACGCATGCACTACAACTGCTAACTCCAAATCGTGCGTAGCATAATTCAACTCATGGGGTTTAAGCTATCGTGAGGCATAGGAAACAACTCTTCCCTCCTGCATCAGCACTGCTCCAAGTCCTCGACGAGAAGCGTCGCAATACACTTGATAATCCTTGCATTGATCTGGAAGAATCAACACTGGGGCTGTAACCAAACGTTTCTTCAACTCCTGAAAACTGGCCTCACATTCCTCAGTCCATTTGAACTTGGTGTCCTTCTTCAACAACTCCATCATGGGCTTTGTAATCTTAGAGAAATTCTCAATGAACCTCCGGTAGTATCCTACGAGTCCAAGAAAACTCCGGATCTCTCCAACTGATGTGGGTGATTCCCAATTAGTAACTGTGACAACCTTGGTGGGGTCTACTGCTATTCCTTCTCCAGATATAACATGTCCGAGGAATCCAACTTCCTTCAACCAAAACTCACACTTACTGAACTTGGCATATAACTGATGTTCTCTGAGCTTCCCAAGTACCAAACGCAAATGCTCCTTGTGCTCCTCTTCATTCTTCGAGTAGACCAGTATGTCATCAATGAACACCACGACAAACTTATCCAAAAATTCCATAAACACCTTGTTCATAATGTTCATGAAATAGCCAGGCGCATTAGACAGACCAAATGACATAACAGTATACTCATATAACCCATACCTTGTGGTAAAAGTTGTCTTAGGTATATCCTGCTCCCGAATCTTCAGCTGGTGGTATCATGATCGTAGATCGATCTTGGAAAATACTTTAGCTCCTTGCAACTGGTCAAACAAATCATTTATCATCGGTAGTGGGTACTTGTTCTTGATCGTCACTTCGTTCAACCCTTGATAATCAACAACCATCCTCAACGATCCATCCTTCTTCTCCACTAGAAGCACTGGTGATTCCCAAGGTGACGAACTTGGGCGAATATAGCCTTTATCCAGTAACTCCTTAATCTACTTCTTAATTTCTTCCAAATCCTTTGCGGGCATCCGATACGGTCTCTTAGATATTGGCCCTGTGCCTGGCAAAAGCTCAATCAAAAACTCAATGTCCCTATCTGGTGGCATGCCTGGCAACTCCTCTGGAAATACATCAGGGAAATCCTTCACCACTGGTACTTCCTCCTGTACAATTCTTGATAAGGAATTCACTTGAGTCCTCTTCAGCACATGCTGGGATACATACTTAATCCTTCTTCCTTCTGGAGTAGTGAGCAAAATTGACTTACTGGCGCAATCAATGTTCCCTCCATACTTTGATAACCAATCCATGCCTAATATTACATCCAGTCCTTGTGACTCCAATACTATTAGGTCTGAGGGGAACACGTAGTTACCAATCCTCAATGGTAACCGGTCACACCATAGGCTAGCCATATACTCTTCTCCTGGCAATGTTACTAACATGGGTGACCTAAGGGCTTGGGTTGACGGGTTATACTTATCCACAAATCCCCTTGATATGTATGAATGCGATGCACCAGTATCAAAAAGAACGATTGCAGTAAATGAGTTAACCAAAAACTTACCTATTATTGTATCTGGCTGCGCTTCAACCTCCTCCACGCTAACGTGGTTCACTTGTCCCCTGTTGAAAGGGTTGGGCTTCTTCCCAGATCTTCCATTACCATTTCCATTCTTTCCTTCAGAACACTCCATGGCGTAATGTCCATTCTTCCTGCACTTGAAACAAGTAATGTGACTTAGATCCTTCTTAGCGGGTGTTGCTGGGTTGGAACGGTTCTAGCCGTTGCTTCCTCCATTCCCATTCCCATTCTTGGGGCCACTATGGTTATGCGAACTTCCTCCATCGGAATTATGGCCTCCGTGGTTATGGTGAAGGTGTCCTCCCGAGTTCAGGGTAAAACGGGGCCTCTGCTGAGCTCCTGAATTGTACTTCCCTTGTCCATACTTCCTCTTGCGGTTGTCAATCTCCTGCTGCTTCCCTTCAGTCATAAGAGCTCTATCTACCAACTCCTGGTATTTGTTGAAGGTTGCCACCATCAACTGCATGCTCAGCTCAACATTCAGTCCTTCTAGAAACTTCTCCTGCTTAGCAGCATCTGTAGCAACGTCATCCGGGTCATAACGTGCAATCTTACTAAAATCATCCACATACTGCCCACTGTGCGTCCTCCTTGGCGCAAGTTGCGAAACTCGTGCTTCTTCATGGCCATAGCTCCTGCTGAAATATGCGCAGTGCAAAAAGCCTGATGAAACTGGTCCCATGTGACAGTGTTGATGGGGTAAGTGGCTGTGAAATTCTCCCACCATGATGCTGCGGGTCCATCAAGCTGATGTGCGGCAAATCGCACTCTCTCCGCATCTATGCATCCTGCGGTGGCCAGCTCTCTTCCAATCTTGTGGAGCCAATCATCTGCAACAATCGGCTCGATACTACTAGAGAACACCGGCGGATTCAGCCTTAGAAAACGGGCTAAGTGATCAACAGGTGGTGGTGGTGGTGGTGGTGGGTTGTTGTTGTTGTTGTTGTTTTTGTTGTTGTTGTTGTTGTTGTTGTTGTTGTTGTTGTTGTTGTTGTTGTTGTTGTTGTTGTTGTTGTTGTTGTTGTTGTTGTTGTTGTTGTTGTTGTTGTTGTTGTTGTTGTTGTTGTTGTTGTTGTTGTTGTTGTTGTTGTTGTTGTTGTTGTTGTTGTTGTTGTTGTTGTTGTTGTTGTTGTTGTTGTTGTTGTTGTTGTTGTTGTTGTTGTTGTTGTTGTTGTTGTTGTTGTTGTTGT
>NC_041383.1:343309366-343377796 GCF_002162155.2 Triticum dicoccoides | reverse complement strand
GTTGCTGTTGCTGTTGCTGTTGTTGTTGTTGCTGCTGCTGTTGCTGTTGTTGTTGCTGTTGCTGTTGCTGTTGCTGTTGCTGTTGCTATTGCTCTTGCTGTTGCTGTTGCTGTTGCTGTTGGTGTTGTTGTTGTTGTTGTTGTTGTTGTTGTTGTTGTTGTTGTTGTTGTTGTTGTTGTTGTTGTTGTTGTTGTTGTTGTTGTTGTTGTTGTTGTTGTTGTTGTTGTTGTTGTTACAAAAGTGCTCAGACTATTCTATATACATGTGGGAATACTACTACTGGTATGGTGGTTGACTAGAAATGTTAATCGGTGGAAGACTCCATGATATCTGCTCCAGCTTCATCAACATAGTCATCATCGCTATCGTCAGAGGCTGAGTCGGTGTTGTCAATGATGATGTAGTTCTCCGGACAAGTGGAAACATCGTCTTCTCCTCCTGGCGCGTGGTCTCCCATGAATACTCCTAGCTTCCTCATCAGATCATCATTCTTCTCCACTAGTATCATCATTTCCTCCTCATATCCATCGCGTGCAGACTTGAGTTCTTCCTCCAGCTCCATGATCCTATTCATTGCCTTCTTCAGATCTATCATACCTGCGCACATCTGGTTCTCTTGGCGACGAATGTGCTGGTTTAACTCCTGGATGAAAGCTGCAATGGATCTATACCTCCTGGTGCTGATCATCTCCCATTGCTCACCTCGGCGCCCACAAATCTTGTAGATAGTATCGTTGAGATCCTTGTGGTAAAATTCTCCAATGCGTCCCATGGTGATGTGGGCTGCCATGCTCTTTCCTAGACTCCAGGTTGGTGCATCAAAGGAAAACTCTATGGGCTCAGTGACTGGCATGAACATCCTTCCAGGAACTTGAACTCGAATCATCCAACGCTCCTCTTATGGTAAAGTGGTGATGTAGGTCCAGGTGAAGCTTGGTGTTCCGATGTTCAGGTATCTAGTAACTTCCTCCAAGTGTCGTCCAAAAGGTGTATCTTCATCCGGTTGTGTAAACTTGTTCCTTGCATCCACCATCCTATAGAGTAGAAAAGGAGAGGAGTCAGAAATGAGAAGAGAGTAGTGATCTAGGGTTTTAGCTTAGTGGTCGTGTCCTACAGTCAGCGTGTGCTCTGATACCATCTTGTAGCGACCAGACCTCAAACAGTGTAGTCTGTGTGCATCAGTGTCATCCCTGGATCGGTAGTGCTGACACGCACAATACTTGAGGATTTATAATAGAGTTTAAGTAACACACTTATTACATCGAATGTCTCAAAAGAGAACTTATTACAATAATATGGCTTAAGGCCATCTAAATACGATAACAACAGAAGCCTTGGAAGATAAAGCGAGTCCATCAACTCAAATGGCATAGTTGAGTGAAAGACAACGACCTATGGCACCTTACTCGTCGTTTGAAAAGTCCGCAACATGAAATGCTATAGCCCGAAATGGGTCAGCACATGGAATATGCTGGCAATGTAACACATAGAGTAATGAACAGAATGAATGTTATCACTACATGCATATATGGCTGGTGGAAAGATCTACGGTTACAGTTTTGCATAAAGCCAAATTTTCCCTACAACAAAGGAATAAATTTTATTTAACTATCATGGTGGTTGTTAAACATTGAGAAGGTTCCTCCAACTCAATCCCAATTAAACATCATCATTAAACCCAACAAATTAAATTTAGAGTGATGAGATCAACATGATAATCCAAGAACCAGATACTCAAGATGTCCATAACCGGGGGCACGGCTAACCATGATTAGTTTGTACACTCTGCAGAGGTTTGTGCACTTTTCCCCACAAGATTCAAACACATCCATGGTCGGAGATTCGAGACACAGTCTTTCTGAAGCATTAACTCTCTACTCTGCGTAGATAGTACTACCTACAACCCACTACATCTGCTAGTCTACCTCTTCAAGGTTTGTAACATCCCAAAATTCCAATTTGGAATGGTATACATTAGATCATTATTGCATATCATATTTTATTGCATTTTGGTTGATCCTAGAAATTCTAAGCAACTCAAGGACACATGGAGAGAGTTGAGGATTTCGTTATTTTCATATTTGAGTTTTCTCAAATTTTGGAAAGAGGACCATTTGGTTTTAATTAATTTTTCTCTCCGAATATTTCTTATATGAAAATAAAAGAGAGGGAATAAAATGACTTCCCAAAAACAAAGAAATATTGGAGGATAAATATCAAAATTAAATAAGAATTTTATTTGGAGTTTTATTGCTGTTTTAATGGAATTAGGAAAAAAGTGCGTTTTTCAAAATTGCATTAGAGGCCCAAATAAATGTTCACCTTGTCCGTTATATTTTTAGAGGATGAGGAAAACTTATTTCAGGATATTTGGAGTCCTTTTAGTATTTTTTTATTTGTTTTTCTGCACGTCGGAATATTTTTTTTCTTAAAAAGTCAACCGACCTACCGGGCCGTGTCCGCCCCGGACTCCGACCCGGCCGGAATCTTATAAGGCCGAGGCCCGAGCCGCCAGCCCGCCGCCCCGCCCGAACCCTAGCCCCGCCGCCAGCCGCCGCCTCTCACCGCCGCGGCCGGCGCGCGGAGGAGCCGCCGCCGCTGACAGCCGCCGATGCCGACCACTGCCGCCCCGTTCCACCACCCCACCGCCGACCGCCACTGCCAAAGGAGCCACCGCCGCTGACCTCACCGGAGGTATAACCACCGCCGCCGCCGGTTTATCCGAGAGAACTGATCGTTTTTTTAGAAAACCCTAGGTTGTTTTTTAGATCGGTTTTGTGTTTTTTCCGGTTTAGTTAAATAGCAGACATTCGTCCGTACGTTCGTTTTAACAAATGAAGTTCATCCGTTAGCCACAGATAGCGAACGTTCGTTCGTTAGCCTATTCGTCAGTTTTTCTTTTTCCAGGGTTTATTCGCGATTATTTTCGATCGTGATTTTTGCCCTCATCTTCATTTTAGTTTATCTTTTTGCTCGTTTATCGGAATCAGGTGATTCAAGCGCCTAGATCTTCGTCTCGAAGCCCTCTTTCTGTTTAAACAACTTGAACAAGATTTTGGTACTGTAAAATTTGACTTTAGTTAGTAAACGGATCTTGTTTCTTTCGTAGTTTGAGTTTCATTGCTTCGTTTGATTTGATTCTTTTTGCAAACCGGAGTTCTTCATTTTAACTTTCTGGTTAGGTCTCTTATTTGAGTTTTACCCATGCTTCTAGTTGAGTGCTTATGTATGTTATTGTTTGTTTGCAATAGAGAGCCCGGAGTGCGAACCGTGCTACTACTAGTCTCTAGGTTTTGCGGATCATCAGCAAGGCAAGTAACACTTTGATCATACCTCTTTATTACCCAGTTTTATTGCATTAGATCAACCCTCAAACATTGCATGGTTAGGATCTGAATAACATGTGGGTTTGGGAAGTAGATGATGAGGTAGAACCTATTGCCCTGTTTATTATCAAACCTTTGGGAGTTACTTCTATGTTATGCTTATATTGCTATGTTATGCTCGTAGACGTGGTTTGGGTGAGGGTATCCATGACAGATGTGAGTATTGTTAATTAATGGTTAAGTTAAGGTGGCTACTTAAATACACATCTGGGTGGATTGGTTGAGGCACCATGGAGTACCTAGTGGTTGTTAGGGCACCTGAAGAATCCAGTGTTGTCCTAGGATATCCCGGAGTACCCGTGTGATCATCCTACCGTTTGCCACCCAGGATCAAAGGGATCATAAGATTATTCATGCTAGAAACTTCCGTGTGCAGCCACAAGCCAATATGAGCTCTGGCATAGTTGAGTAAGTTGCGTGAAGCTCTTGAAGAGGTAGACTAGCAGATGTAGTGGGTTGTAGGTGGTACTGTCTACCCGGAGTAGAGAGTTAATGCTTCAGAAAGACGGTGTCTCGAATCTCCGACCATGGATGTGTTCGAGTCTTGTGGGAAAAAGTGTGCAAACCTCTACAGAGTGTACAAACTAATCATGGTTAGCCGTGCCCCCCGTTATGGACATCTTGAGTATCTGGTTATTGGATTATCATGTTGATCTCATCACTCTAAATTTAATTTGTTGGGTTTAATGATGATGTTTAATTGGGATTGAGTTGGAGGAACCTTCTCAATGTTTAACAACCACCATGATAGTTAAATAAAATTTATTCCTTTATTGTAGGAAAAAATGGCTTTATGCAAAACTGTAACCGTAGAGCTTTCCACCAGCATGCATGTAGTGATAACATTCATTCTGTTCATTACTCTATGTGTTACATTGCCAGCATATTCCATGTGCTGACCCGTTTCTGCAACATTTCATGTTGCAGACTTTTCAGACGACGAGTAAGGTGCCATAGGTCGTTGTCTTTCACTCAGCTATGCCATTGGAGTTGATGGAATCGCTTTATCTTCCAAGCCTTCCGCTATTATCATATTTAGATGGCCTTAAGCCATATTATTGTAATAAGTTCTCTTTTAAGACATTCGATGTAATAAGTGTGTGATTGAAACTCTGTTATAAATCCTCAAGTACTGTGCGTGTCAGCATTACCGATCCAGGGATGACACTGATGCACAGAGACTAGACTGTTTGAGGTCTGGTCGCTACAAGGAGGCGGGCCTAGGTGTTGGTAGCTTACATCACTTTGTGAGAGAGTAGCTTTAGGCATAGGTGTTGGTGTTGAGTTGTACTTCCTTGTGTGGATGTTCGCATCGCATGCATGCTCTTGTAAATAACCCTCCGCCTTCTATAAAAATATGGTACGCCATTGGCATACTCTCAAAAAATGCAATTGACAGAGTTAAACATTGCAAGGCAAGTGCTCCCAGAACACAGAATGGCCTAGTTGTCTATAAAAAGGTAGGGAAAATATCTAAGACGTGTTAGGCCTCTTTACTACAACATGATTAATACATCAACCTTACAAAACATAGTCATTGCAACTGGTATTGGTAAGATTGAACTGGCCAGATCATACTTGGTAAGTACTGAGGGTTAGTTGCTGGGGCACTTCATCTTGGCCAGAGCTCGCCCCAAGTCAGCGGCGGCGGAGGCAAGGTGTTCTTCCAGGTCGAAGCGTGGATCAGTGCCGCTGACATGTGTACCTACAAGAAGCAAGCACATGTTAGAAGCTAAATTGCAATTGCACGAATGATGTAGAATACGATAATACATGGGGTGCAGCTAACCTCGACGGCAAACAACAACATCACCCGTTATGGCCCTGTGTAAGTACATGGAAAGACATGTTAAGTACAACAGGGTTAGCATCCACCAAAAATAGAAAATGGAAATAAAAGAACAACAACTCTAGTGATATCTTCATTGCGGAGAGTGGCACGGTAGCAAAGTAATAAATTAAAAAAATGGAGACAACTGTTAATTACAACAAGCTTAACAACATCCTAAGTCATGTATTATAAGTTTGTCGCTGGTATTGGTGAAATTGAGCTGGACAGTTCATACTTGAACATCACACGATGTGCAGTACTGAAATAAACAAGGCCTCAACATGGTTAATACATCAACAGTACAAAACATAGCCATTGCAACTAGCATTGGTAAGGTTGAGCTGGTCAGATCATACATGGTAAGTCCTAGGGGTAGTCGCTAGGGCACTTCAACTGAGCCAAAGCCCGCTGAAAGCACAAGTGCTACCTAGGTGATTTTGGTAATTAATGTCAACATATCTCTCGTTGGACTAACACTTTCATCTAGTACATTTCAGATGAGTTCAAAAGTGGAGTGGTAGGACAAGAGGATGTGTAACCCCTTCAAGATGCTAAGGAAAAATATTGGCAAAAGCTCAAGACTCTTCATTTCTATTTTAGTGATCCAAGATGTGGGGACCCCGACTCATAAGTCGAGATCACCAAATGCACGTGTACAGTGATCCCAGAGATCAATGCTCACTAAACACACAGAAGCTGAATAACAAGAGTCTTACATCCATACATACCGTTTTACACAAGTAGGACCATTATGGTCAAGTCTTGAGTGTATCATCGCAGCGAAAATCTTCAATAACAACTTGGACCCATGCCAACCCTACATGCATTCTGACTGGGAAGCGTCCTAGCTCGCATGTTCGTCACCAAGGTACTCTTCATTATATCTTGTTCTTTCATGCCTGGCCAATAATATAACCAGTGGCAGGCCAATGAGTACCTTGAATGTACTCGCAAGCAACCCAAGAGTGATAACAAAATAATTATGGAAAGCTCTATTGCTTAATTGGCATTTTTGTGAAAAGCTACTTTTTTCTCATGCAAGTATGATCAACATTTACCAAGGACATGAATGCGTCTGCAACAAGTATCAGGAGGTTACAGACCTCAACATCGAGAAAGAGTTATGAATGACTCATGCTCAAGCTCATTGTGACTTCCTCACGAGTCACATCATTAATATCACCAAACTGTGTTGTTTGTCAGAAACATATGGACATAGTCTAAGAAGCACCACCCAACTGTCCTTGACCATGGACACGGCTATTCGAATAGTTTTACAATCTGCTGAGGTTGCTCACTTTACCCACAAGATCCGGGGAACTTCCATGTCATCCACGACCCGCGGTACCTCAAGTACCTGGGGTACACACCCGATCACTATCTTTCCATAGACGACACTAACATGGAGTCCACTCGATTGGTAGTAACTCCCGTGCCTAACATTTCACATCATAAAGTTGTGGAGCCTCTCTCCCATATTCATCACATACCACAAGCACGGGGTACCAACGGTGTGTCCGGTGCCCTGTGAAAACAGTCATGGCCGCCCTACCTGGCACGACCCCATCCCGAGGGAGCGCATGAACAACTCTCCCGTCACTAGTAATTCGGGCTCCAAGCTATTATGGGCCTAGGTAATCAATAATGCCCTTTCCCATATAAGGGTAGAGTGGTTGCGCATGTAAGGTTGGGACAGTTGACAAATCTTAAATCTAATCCGTCTCTGTAAACAACACTTTTATCAAACCTCGGTACACTACTTCTCCACCAAGTAGTGACCTAGTTCATCATCATCTCCTAGGGGCATCAGTGGCACCCATTGGGGCTGTTTGCAAGTATGTCAATCAATGGAGTATGCAACGGAGGCAAGCCTAGCAAGGTTGCCATTCAAGGTATATCATGCGCTCAGTGAAGCAACAAAAATGCTATTATGATGTAAAATGGTTCATCATGGTCAAAGGGCTGCTTGCCTGTTTTAACAAAGTCTTCGAGGTCTTCAAATATCTCTGGTCCAACTCCGGGCATTTCATCTACTTCGTCAACTATCGTCGAAAGCAACCATAATAAGTAACACAACAAGGCAAAAAATAAAAGTGCCCTAAAAATATTAATTTGACTTTTCTAGGACATCTCTAGTTATATGAAAAATAACCAGAGTGGATTCGTTGGAATTGGGTCAGTGGATATTTCTAAATATTTTGATAGGATGGAGTCAAGGGGTTTATGGATTTGCAAGAAGTGTACAGAAATATATTTTTGAAAAATGAGCAAAGGCACCCATTTAACAAATCTTGATTTTAGAAGCATCTAGGAGTTGGTTTCACTGGATTTGGAGTTCAAATGAATTGTCTATGAATTTGCAAAGTTGACAAATATGAAGAAATGGCTCATTATATTGTGTGGCACAGGAAGTATCAATAAAAATGTTCATAACGTAAGTTATGAACTTAGAAGCATCAAGAAATTTGAATCATGGCATTTGGGTCAACAATGGGCTATCTGTGATTTTCTAAAGTTTATCACGGTATTAAGAAAATTGGGATTTACTAAATAAGTGTGAAGGAAAGTTCTCTGGAAAAATGTGCAAATTGCACCCTGTGATATAGAATGAATTTATGAACTAGTAGAAATTTGAATCATCAAATTTGGGCATGAAATGAATGAACTATGGATTTTAGAAACTCACTGGAAAAGAATAAACAGAAAATTAAGGCATTACCCTTATCCTGCGCGCCGACGGGAGATAGCCGTGGGCTGGCCCAGCTGCTCGGCCGCGCGGGCGACATGGGCAACGTCGAAGGTGTACTGAGTTAATACGCCTTCCCGCATAGCAGGCAACCCCGAGCTGGACCCGTGTCCACTTGCCAGCGTGGCCCGGTGGGTGGAGCCACCAACGATCTGGGCCCGCCCGCAGGTCGTCATCTTCGTCTTCCTCCCGCGCTCTCGCCTTGCCCAGGAAGCAGAGAGCCCCGACGGCGACTGTCGGTGCTACGGAGCACCTCCGGCGATGCTCTAGCTATGGATGAGCTCGACGTCGAGCGCCGCATCCACTCGTGTATGCCACGGCTGCCGGGGATGGTCAAGACGAGGTGGCTTGGACGTCGGTGGATGGTGGCATCGGGCGAGGTTGGCCACGGCGTTACGGTGCGCCCTCGGACGAGGGGAAAAGCATGGGAGCTCCGCCTTGCGCAGGGGAGCCTGCCGGTGGAGAGAGGAGAGGAAGAAGAACTCGGGCTTGGCTGAATTTAGGGGGAGGACGACGGCGGCCATGGCGGCCATGGGAAGTAGGGAGCGGCTCTGGAGGTAAAGTGAGAGGCCCGAGAGAGAGCTAGGAGGCAGATGAGTCATACTGTGAGCTCTAGGGGGTCGGGAAGGCCGGATAAGGTGGAGGAGAAGGTGTGCCGCGGACCGCGTCCACGGTCTCGAGCTGGGCAACACCAGGTTGAAGTTGGCTCCCCTGGTCGTGTCTGGTGCGATCGTGGGCGTGGACCAGGTCGAGGGAGATGGTATGGAGGAGCGGGGCATGCCTTAGGGGGTCCCTAGCTCACGCGCCCATTGACCGAACCGGGCGGCGTCGGGCATGGGCAGTAGGGGGTGAGAGAGAGGGGGAGAGAAGGGGGACAGCGCGGCTGTCGTGGTGCGAATGTCGAGGGCCTCGATTGGCGCACTGGGGCGGCCCGAGGTGGTGGGGGAGCGTGGCGTCAACGGTCGGGTGCTCTGCCAGGAGCTCTAGAGCGCACAAATGGCCGGCATCCGCGGCTTTTCTGTGCGCACTCGCGCGTCCACTTGGGTCTGGCAGCTGCACGGGGTATGGGCAAAAGCTGAGGTGAGCCTTGGATGCTCTGGAATGTCAAGGAGGGAGAGAGAGGGAGAATGCTGTTGCCCAGAGAAGAAAAATGGGGTTCTACTCCCCCTTAATCATGGCTCCTCGGGCAGGGAAAGATGAAGGAGGTAGACGAGGAGCAGATGGGGCTGTGGGAAAAATTTGAGCTCATGGAGATTAGTGGAAATGGACAAAACATGCATTTTAAATTTCTGCCAGAAGGTGTTTGATGTAGGTTTGGGCAAGCAAATGGACTTCCCTTGTCATGAGGCTTGACAGGGTCAAATGGTATGAGAAAATAAGAGGTTCCACCAAGATTGAGTTCATTTGCGCAAAGTTGCCAATGCAACTTTTGTAAACCCTAGAAATCAACAAAAATGGACTTTCGAGGATTTAGTCATGCAAAGCTATTCTCCTTGGTGCACCACTTGGCGTAGTGTCATTATTTGAGGTTCTGAACATGTCCACAAAAGTTGAGATCAAAAGGAGAAAGTTGCCAATGTAGAGTTGTTCAAATTTGGTTCTAGACAGGAAGGGTTTTGGGGCACTTTGATCAAGATAACTTTCTCTCCAACTTGTTCCATTTGGTCTAGATTAATAAATAGTCCATTTGAGCATGTTCACAAGGTTTGAGGACATTTGGAAATGTTTGGCAATGTAAAGTTGCTCAAACTTCAAAATGGACAGAAATGGTTTTGAGGGGATTTCATGGGGTTATATTATTCTCCATGACATGAGACTTTGCAATATCATCAAACATGTCATATGTGACATGCTAGAAGTTTCTTGGATTTTTATGAAAATATTTCTTGTAGAAATATTTCAAATCCTTGAAATGAGCAGAAATGGTTTTTGGGAGGTTTTGTCCAATATTTTGAACATGACCATGTGTTGAAACTCTTATATATGGAAAGTATATGTCCAATGAGCTTCCATGAATTTTGTCAAATATTTTTGAAACAATAAAATAAATTTTCCCAATTAAAGATCATTTCTGGCCTTATGTAAAAGCTTTTAAATAAAATAGGAAAATAACTTTTAAAATTATATTTTTGTGGTTTAAGGGAGTCCTATATCTATTAGGTTTCAAATGTACTCTTTGAAATATTTTTCATACCCCAAATCATGTACTTGTAGTGCAAACCTTAATTCAGGGGTTTTTGGAAAACTAAATTTAGAAAATACTTTTTGGCCAAATTATTTTTGTAAGAAAATTCTATACTGTACTATACACATGGCATGATCATTGGGAAGAAGTTTTGGATCAAGGATAAGGAGTATAAGATTTGGAGGATTTATTTGATTTTTAGAGCACTTGCAAACAACAGACAAAATCCAATCAAGGCAAAGTCCAAAACACTCAAAAGTTTTTGTAAAACCACATTTTGTCATGATTTATTAGCTGAAGTGTTGTGGCATGAAAATTAGGGTGTGACAGACCTACCCCCCTTACAAGAATCTCATCCCCGAGATTCCCAAACTAGGCGTGGAAAGGAATACGGAAACTTAGGTATGGGGTAGTCTTCACGTCCTCATACTGCTTGTGCTTCCGAGTGGTGCTTCATTGAACCTTGAAGTACTCGATGGCGTGACTTCGTGTATGACGTCCTCCTTGATTGCAATTGGGGTCTCTCGTGTAGGTCATATTGGGTTGGAGGTCGATGGCTCGGTGATCGATGTCCTTGTAGAGATCGGGCTAGTTAGGAAGTTGAAAACACTTTTGGAGTTGTGTCGCATGGAAAACATTGTGCATACTGGGTAACTCAGGTGGTAGCTCCATCTGGTAACTGTCTTCTCTTCATCTCGTAGCGATCCCAGAGAGGGTCGATAATCTTTGTGTGAGCTTCTCTTGGCATGAAAATGCTTGGTTCTCTTGAGAGAGAAGTGGCTTGCAGACACACCTGTCTTCGACGCGGAGGTTTACTTCTTGATGATGGTGGTTGGTGTAGTTCTTCCTCCTAGACATGACGATCTTCAGATGTTCCTTGACCAGCTCAACGATTCTTCTTCCGTCTTTGGGTAGACAAGTATGTTACCAAAATAAAGATGACAACCAACTTGTCCAAGTACTCCATGAAGTCTATGGGGTACGCGAAGTAGGCTGGGGCATTGGTGGTGGTCCCGGTTGAGTATGGGTCAGGGTCTTCTCGACCTGGGCCAAAGCCCATGGCCATGTTCCCTCATCTCTTTTCTTTTGTGAAGAATAGGAACTCCACTGTGTATACCATCATTCACACTGAATTTCTGGAGGATCTCTTTCACTTACCATTGATAGTGGAAGCATTCCAAGAATTTGAAGCAATGGAAGACGTTTGTATAGCTTTGAGGGGTTCTGAATATCTGGAATGTACTGATACCTGGAGCTATATTTGGGGAAGTGATCAATTCTCAGTTGCAAAGGCATATAAACTGATGATGGGTGTTAAAATAGTGCCACAACACTTTAACTGGATCTGGAATAGCTCTTGTCAACCCAAGCACAAGGTGTTCTTTTGGAGATTACTACATGACAGACTCAATACCAGGAATCTCCTTAGAAGGAAAACTTTTCACTTGGACAATTATAATTGTGCTGTAAACAATTGCCAGCAGGAGGAAACACTTCAACACCTCTTTTGGACATGTCCTTTTGCTGCACAGTGTTGGGATATGATCTGTCCCACTAAGCAGAGTAATGCATCCGTTCTCGAGGCTTTTGCTGATCTAAAACTGAAACTTCATGTGCCTTTCTTCATGGAAATCATCAGCCTGGCTTCATGGGCCATCTGGATCACTAGGAACAATCTCATTTTTCAGGACATTCAACCAAGCATTCAAGGATGGAAAGGAATCTTCTTGGAGGAACTAAATTTGCTAAGATTTAGAATTAAGAAGAGCTATGCTAGAGCTTTCTGTCTCTGGCTTGACAACCTTGTCCTGTAATCTTTTGTTTTTTTAGTAGCTGTTAGCTGGTAGTTTTTTTCTCTTTCTTTCTTTCTTTCTTTTCTATCTTTTTGGTTTATTGGCTTACCTCAAGCCCTTTTGTATTGCTGGACCTCTTTGCTGATTTATAAAAAAAATTGCAGTGGGGTTTTGCCCTACTGTGTATAGTCAAAAAAATGATCTGACCATGTTATGGCTTGGTAGGGCTTGAGGGTTTCAAGGATTCTAGTATGTGGGTGAACATTTATCGTCTTATCTTGAAGCACAGTTTCTGAGATGCCAATTGTTCTACCTAGCCTTCCAAACAAATAACCTTATACCACCGAAAGCATCATCTCGTATGGGTCAACTCCAATCATCACTCATGCTATTCATATCCTCATGACTCCCAAGAGGAGGTCTAACAAAATCATACATGTCAACTATCCCCAAACTCATGTGTATGGCTATCCCTGTGCAAAAATCCATGGGTAGAGCATACAAGCTTCCAAGCTTGAATTTAATCATGACAATCCAAGTGCTCAGCCTATCCTTCCAAGGTCATGTTTCCTTCCTATATATCAAATCCAACAGCCCATTAGCTTCCATCAATCACTACAAATCCAATATCTATGGTGTTCCACACAACCTACTAATGTCCTATAATCCCCGAATACTTGAATGGGCTATCTTTACTATAGCCAGTCCACCAATTTCCATTACCATGGTCAAGTAAACTCCAAAGTCAGGCATATATAGATCCCTAAATCAACTCCAACAATTAATCCAATCTCCTAGTTTATCATCCACCGAGAAACATGGTATCATGATCGAGATCATCAGTCTAAATCCAATTTACTCCGTACCATGTAGACATACTCAGCATCTATACTCCACTAGGATCACCTATTTAAATCCAAACCCCATGTCCAATGAGAATTCCTACATGCTTCCCCAAATTCATTATCGTAACGTCAAATATCTCCTATCAATATCCCCTGGTTAAGTCAAATCCTCATACTTCCAAGAATTCAGCTTGCGGTCTTAATTGTCCCACTAAATCCAATTTATCCAGGGGTAATCAAAGCTATGCTACTCTATAATCATGATCCCACCAAGTTCATCTACCAACATGGAAGCCTCATAATCCACCAAAGAGTGTCGGATACTTCCTCAAGGTTACTAGTATAGCTCCAACAAGTCATTTGTCCCCTAATCCTTTATCCTCAAACTGGTCTTTCCTATGGCATCGTCAATTTTGTGCTATATTAGGATGACAATGTGCTTGCTCATTACATCCACTAGTTCCATAATGAACCCAGTGCTAAGCATGGTTACGGATGCTTAACTGGTTATCTTGCAATTCTGTGGGTTGATCACATGGTTAAGGATTCGAGCTAGGGTATCTTGTGGAGTCTCGAAGGGTCTAGGAATGGGTTTCTAATCTTGAGGGGCACCATAACTCTTCGGAGTTGCACTTGGTCTAGGAGGCTGCAGCAAAAGTCTTCAGTGCTAGTTGGTTCCAAAGTAGAACCCTTGGTATATCTTGTCTTGCCGGCTTTCAGTTGAGGAGAGAGATGAGACGGAAAAGTAGCATAGAGGAGGTGGGATGCCTAAAGGGGGTTCTATAGTGCAAGCGTAAACAAACAGGCGCAAAAAGGGACAAACACAAGCATTAAGATAAGGAAGGTGATATGGACACATACTTGTTGCCAAGGGCAAAAAGGGCGACTGATATCAAAACACAAACAAATAAAAAGAAGCAACACACAATCATGGTTCTTTTCGAACCATCATATGGACTCTTCTTCGCATAGGGGGTACACGACTCATCCTACCCTAGGGGTTCTCGGATTCATTAGTCGTGCTTTGCTCCATGCCTCATGCAGTCTTCGAGGTTTTCCTCGGGTGTCGCTACGTCTCTTGTACTTGTTCGATGAAACCATTCGGGTTGATCCTGAAGATTCTTCAACAACTTCTCGCTTGTTGAGGTGATGGGGTGAAGGTGGCTCCTCTCGGTCTTCTGTTGTCTTCTTAATCATGACGATCCCTTTTTATCTTTTATGGCGTTGATGGTACCAGGTAGGTAATTCTTTATGCAATGACCTTAACAAGGCATAGTAGAGGTCCAACATGTCGGTTACGTTGATGAAAACATCGACACCGAGAGCGGGGGATTGAGAGAACTGTTTTCCTGCTCACTATAGTGAGGTGGGCCAAATGGCGAGGTTCTCATCCACCAGTGGTTGCTGATACAACAACGGTAAGGACATGATTGCTCTATTAGCGATGTATATCATGGTCTTACATATCTTACACCCTGATCATCATAGGACAAGGTTGCATCATACTGGGGCAAATTCAAAGGTGTCACCATCCTCTGGGTCTTCGTGTCCTCATTCTTCAAAGGCGTGTCTTCTGTTGACATCGTCTTGCTGTGGTGTCGCCAATCTTGTGTTCAGAAGAGGTAGGTGAGTGTTTGGCAAGGTTTTTCTAGGCTATCCACGAGGATTACAAGGAATCCCGTGGTCAGGGGCTTGAGGGTGCTAGCGACCGTTTGTAATAGTTTTGAAGGGAAGAGATCGATAGGGAAAATATACCTTAGCTTTTCATAAAAAACTCATAGGGGAAGAGAAGTATGGATAATTTGAAAACTAGTGATAGTTTTGAAAATAGTTTTACCCTAACTAACGACCATGCTAACTAAGGCTTCCTATAGTCAGGATGGCTCTGATATCAGCTCTGTGGGGACTCCGACTCATAAGTCGAGATCACCGAATGCACGTGTATAGTGATCCCATAGATCAATGCTAACTGAACATACAGAAGCTGAATAACAAGAGTTTTACATCCATACATACCGTTTTACACAAGTAGGACCATTATGGTCAAGTCTTGAGTGTATCATCGCAGCGAAAATCTTCAATAACAACTTGGACCCATGCCAACCCTACAGACATTCTGACTGGGAAGCGTCCTAGCTCGCATGTTCGTCACCAAGGTACTCTTCATTATATCTTATGGCAAGCCAATGAGTACTTTGAATTGACTCGCAAGCAACCCAAGAGTGATAACAAAATAATTATGCAAAGCTCTACTGCTTAATTGGCATTTTTGCGAAAAGCTAGTTTTTTCTCATGCAAGTATGATCAACATTTACCAAGGACATGAATGTGTCTGCAACAAGTATCAGGAGGTTACAGACCTCAACATCGAGAAAGAGTTATGAGTGACTCATGCTCAAGCTCATTGTGACTTCCTCACGAGTCATATCATTAATATCACCAAACCGTGTTGTTTGTCAGAAACTTATGGACATAGTCTAAGCAGCACCACCCAATTGTCCTTGACCGTGGGCACGACTATTCGAATAGTTTTACACTCTGCAGAGGTTGCACACTTTACCCACAAGATCCGGGGAACTTCCATGTCATCCACGACCCGCGGTACCTCAAGTACCCGGGGTAAGCACCCGATCACTATCTTTCCCTAGATGACACTAACATGGAGTCCACTCAATTGGTAGTAACCCCCATGCCTAACATTTCACATCATAAAGTTGTGGAGCCTCGCTCCCATATTCATCACATACCACAAGCACGGGGTACCAACGATGTGTCCGGTGCCCTGTGAAAACAGTCATGGCCGCCCTACCTGGCATGACCCCATCCCGAGAGAGCGCACGAACAACTCTCCCATCACTAGTAATGCGGGCTCCAAGCTAGTATCGGCCTAGGTAATCAATAATGCCCTTTCCCATATAAGGGTAGAGTGGTTGCGCATGTAAGGTTGGGACAGTCGACAAATCTTAAATCTAATCCGTCTCTGTAAACAACACTTTTATCAAACCTCGGTACACTACTTCTCCACCAAGTAGTGACCTAGTTCATCATCATCTCCCAGGGGCATCAGTGGCACCCGCTGGGGCTGTTTGCAAGTATGTCAATCAATGGAGTATGCAATGGAGGCAAGCCTAGCAAGGTTGCCATTCAAGGTATATCATGCGCTTAGTGAAGCAACAAAAATGCTATTATGATGTAAAATGGTTCATCATGGTCAAAGGGCTGCTTGCCTGTTTTAACAAAGTCTTCGAGGTCTTCAAATATCTCTGGTCCAACTCCGAGCATTTCGTCTAATTCGTCAACTATCGTCGAAAGCACCATAATAAGCAACACAACAAGGCAAAAAATAAAAGTGCCCTAAAAATATTAATTTGACTTTTCTAGGACATCTCTGGTTATAATAAAAATAACCAAAGTGGATTCATTGGAATTGGGTCAGTGGATATTTCTAAATTTTTTGATAGGATGGAATCAAGGGGTTTATGGATTTGCGAGAAGTGTACAGAAATATATTTTTGAAAAATGAGAAAAGGCACCCATTTAACAAATCATGATTTTAGAAGCATCTAGGAGTTGGTTTCACTGGATTTGGAGTTCAAATGAATTCTATATGAATTTGCAAAGTTGACAAATATGAAGAAATGGCTCATTATATTGTGTGGCACAGAAAGTATCAATAAAAATGTTCATAATGTAAGTTATGAACTTAGAAGCATCCAGAAATTTGAATCATGACATTTGGGTCAACAATGGGCTATCTGTGATTTTCTAAAGTTTATCACGGTATTAAGAAAATTGGGATTTACTAAATAAGTGTGAAGGAAAGTTCTCGAGAAAAATGTGCAAATTGCAGCCTGTGATAGAGAATGAATTTATGAACTAGTAGAAATTTGAATCATCAAATTTGGGCATGAAATGAATGAACTATGGAGTTTAGAAACTCACTGGAAAAGAATAAAAAGAAAATTAAGGCATTACCCTTATCCTGCGCGCCGGCAAGAGATAGCCGTGGGCTGGCCCAGCTGCTCGGCCGCATGGGCGACAGGGGCAACGTCAAAGGAGTACTGAGTTAATATGCCTTCCCGCACAAGAGGCAACCCCGAGCTGGACCCTTGTCCACTTGCCAGCGTCGCCCGATGGGTGGAGCCACCGACGAGCTGGGCCCGCCCGCAGGTCGTCATCTTCGTCTTCCTCCCGCGCACTCGCCTGGCCCAGGAAGCAGAGAGCCCCGACGACGACTATCGGTGCTACGGAGCACCTCCGGCGATGCTTTGGCTATGGATGAGCTCGGCGTCGAGCGCCGCATCCACTGGTGTATGCCACGGCTGCCGGGGATGGTCAAGACGATGGTGGCTTGGATGTCGATGGATGGTGGCGTCGGGCGAGGTTGGCCACGGTGCTATGGTGCACCCTCGGACGAGGGGAAAAGCGTGGGAGCTCCGCCTTGCGCAGGGGAGCCTGCCGGAGGAGAGAGGAGAGGAAGAAGAGCTCGGGCTTGGCTGAATTTAGGGGGAGGGCGACGGCGGCCATGGCGGCCATGGGAAGTGGGGAGCAGCTCTGGAGGTAAAGTGAGAGGCCCGGGAGAGAACTAGGAGGCCGTTGAGTCATACTATGAGCTCTAGAGGGGGTCGGGAAGGCCGAATAAAGTGGAGGAGAAGGTGTGTCGCGGACCGCGTCCACGGTCTCAAGCTGGGCAACACCAGGTTGAAGTTGGCTCCCCTGGTTGTGTCTCGGGCGATCGTGGGCGTGGACCAGGTCGAGGGAGAAGGTATGGAGGAGCGGGGCGTGCCTTAGGGGGTCCCTAGCTCGCGCGCCCATTGGCCGAACCGGGCGGCATCAGACATGGGCAACAGGGGGTGAGAGAGAGGGGGAGAGAAGGGGGACAGCACGGCTGTCGTTGTGCGAACGTCGAGGGCCTCGACTGGCGCGCTGGGGTGGCCCAAGGTGGTGGGGGAGCGTGGCGTCAACGGTCGGGTGCTCTGCCAGGCGCTCCAGAGCATGCAAATGGCCGGCATCCGCAGCTTTTCCGCGTGCACTCGCCCGTCCACTTGGGTCTGGCAGCCGCAGGGGGTATGGGCAAAAGCTGAGGAGAGCCTTGGATGCTCTGGAATGTCAAGGAGGGAGAGAGAGGCTGAGAGAGAGGGAGAATGCTGTTGCCCAGAGAAGAAAAATGGGGTTCTACTCCCCCTTAATCATGGCTCCTTGGGCAGGGAAATATGAAGGAGGTAGAGGAGGAGCAGATGGGGCTGTGGGGAAAAGTTGAGCTCATGGAGATTAGTGGAAATGGACAAAACATGCATTTTAAATTTCTGCCAGAAGGTGTTTGATGTAGGTTTGGGAAAGCAAATGGACTTCCCTTGTCATGAGGCTTGACAGTGTCAAATGGTATGAGAAAATAAGAGGTTCCACCAATATTGAGTTCATTTGGGCAAAGTTGCCAATGCAAATTTGTGAACCCTAGAAATCAACAGAAATGGACTTTCCAGGATTTAGTCATGCAAATCTATTCTCCTTGGTGCACCACTTGGCGTAGTGTCCTTATTTGAGGTTCTGAACATGTCCACAAAAGTTGAGATCAAAAGGAGAAAGTTTCCAGTGTAGAGTTGTTCAAATTTGGTTCTGGACAGGAAGGGTTTTGGGGCACTTTGATCAAGATAACTTTCTCTACAACTTGTGCCATTTGGTCTAGATGAATAAATAGTCCATTTGAGCATGTTCACAAGGTTTGAGGACATTTGGACATGTTTGTCAATGTAAAGTTGCTCAAACTTCAAAATGGACAGAAATGGTTTTGAGGGGATTTCATGGGGTTATATTATTCTCCATGACATGAGACTTGGCAATATCATCAAACATGTCATAGGTGACATGCTAGAATTTTCTTGGATTTTTATGAAAATATTTCCTGTAGAAATATTTCAAATCCTTGAAATGAGCAGAAATGGTTTTTGGGAGGTTTTGTCCAATATTTTGAAAATGACCATGTGCTGAAACTCTTATATATGGACAATATATGTCCAATGAGCTTCCATGAATTTTGTTAAATGTTGTTGAAACAATAAAATAATTTTTCCCTATTAAAGATCATTTCTGCCCTTAAGAAAAAACTTTTAAATAAAATAGGAAAATAACTTTTAAAGTTATATTTTTGTGGTTTAAGGGAGTCCTATATATATTAGGTTTTAAATGTACTCTTTGAAATATTTTTCATACCCCAAATCAAGTACTTGTAGTGCAATCCTTAATTCAGGGTTTTTTGGAAAACTAAATTTAGAAAATACTTTTTGGCCAAATTATTTTTGTAAGAAAATTCTATACTGTACTATACACATGGCATGATTATTGGGCAGAAGTTTTGGATCAAGGAGAAGGAGTATAAGAGTTGGAGGATTTATTTGATTTTTAGAGCACTTGCAAACAACAGACAAAATCCAATCAAGGCAAAGTCCAAAACAGTCAAAAGTTTTTGTAAAACCACATTTTGTCATGATTTATTAGCTTAAGTGTTGTGGCATGAAAATCAGGGTGTGACACAAGATCACATTGAGTCCATAGGAAAAGCCAATACTATTAAAAGAGGATAAGGTGTTGATTAATGGTCTACTTGCTCAAAGTGCTTAGTGATATGCTCAAAAGCCCTCAACCACTTTTTCATTTCCACATATGTCCTAAACCTAAAGTCAAAATCAGCCCCACCGATTTGATTCATCCGGCGCCACCGAGTTCATTGACATAGCAACTACCAGAAACCCTAAACGGTTCGGTCTAACCGATAGGATCTCGGTCTCACCGAGATGGCCTTGCAAACTCTCTGTTGCCTATTGCAATTATTTCGGTCTCACCGACATATGCAATTGGTCACACCGAGCTTCCTTGACCAAGTCTCTATTTGCTTATTGCTGGAATTGGTCTCACCGAGTTCGTGCAATCGGTCACACCATGATGAGGTTTTGCCTTACCCTAGCACATCGGTCCCACCGAAAATCCTAACGTTCACATTTTGAACCAAATTGGTCCCATCGTGTTTCACTATTCGGTCTCACCGAGTTTGGTAAATTGTGTGTAACGGTTAGATTTTGTGTGGAGGCTATATATACCCCTCCACCCCTTCTCCCTTTGAGGGAGAGCCATCAGAACGTGCCTACACTTCCACTACTCATTTTCCGAGAGAGAACCACCTACTCATGTGTTGAGACCAAGACATTCCAATCCTACCACAAGAATCTTGATCTCTAGCCTTCCCCAAGTTTTTTTCCACTCAAATCATCTTTCCATCATATCCAAAACTGTGAGAGAGAGTTGAGTGTTTGGGAGACTATAATTTGAATCACAAGAGCAAGGAGTTCATCATCAACACACCATCTATTACCTTTTGGAGAGTGGTTTATCCTAGATTGGTTAGTTGTCACTTGGGAGCCTCCATCAAGATTGTGGAGTTGAACCAAGGAGTTTGTAAGGGCAAGGAGATTTCCTACTTCATGAAGATCTACCCAAGTGTGGCAAGTCCTTCGTGGGTGATGGCCATGGTGGGATAGACAAGGTTGCTTCTTCATGGACCCTTCGTGGGTGGAGCCCTCCATGGACTCACGCAACCGTTACCCTTCGTGGGTTGAAGTCTCCACCAACGTGGATGTATGATAGCACCACCTATCGGAACCATGCCAAAACTCTCCGTGTCTCCAATTGCGTTTGCACACTCCAATCCCATCCCCTTACTTTCTTGCAAATTGCATGCTTTACTTTCCACTCCTCATATACTCTGACCATGCTTGCTTGAAATGTATTGTGAATGTTTAAAATTGTGCTAATCTCCAACCTCAACTTGAAGAACTTAAAAACCGCTACCTTTACTTGTTGAGGGTCTAATCACCCCCCTAGACACCACTTCTCGATCCTTTCAATTGGTAACAGAGCATTGGTCTCTATTGCTTTGGTTTAATCACCATTGGAGGAAGATGGATGAGTCTATGATTGGGAGTATTAGACATAGAGTGCCTATGCTTGATGGAGAGTTCTATAATGCTTGGAAAAATGAGAAGCTTGAGATTTTCAATGAATATCAATTGAACAAGTACATTACTAGCCCTTGTGCGCCCCTTATTGATCCATTGCATCCTACCCCCGATGAGTCTCTCGACATGATTCGCAATCTTAGAACTATCAATCTTATCACTAGAGGATTGCCTAGAAATTTGATTGCATGCTTGCCAACTCTTCAATGTGCTTACACCATATGGAGATATCTTGAGGATCGCTTTCCAGACTATTCCTTGAAAAATTTAGATGAGATTCTTCACAAGTCTAGTGCTTTAAATGATATGAATCGTAATGATCCTAAGTTTGGTGACTGTTTATTTGAGCTTCGTGACCTTATGCATGCCAAAGGAGATGTTGGAATAATTAGTAACATCATATTTGAAGTCATTAGATGCACATTGTCATGATCATAAATCTAATGAATTACACTCTCTAGGTGAAAATCAATCACAAGACAATGTTGAACATGGATACTATGATGAGGATGATGATAGTGACTTTGATCTTGATGAGTCTATGAGACACTTTGGTCTTATGGATAACCTTCTCGGCTACATGGCTGGAGGAAAGGAATGGGTTCTTGATAGTGGATGTACCGATCACATGACCGGAGACAAGGATATGTTCCCTGAGCTTGCTAAAAATGATGACCCTCGAAAGTATGTCACTTTTGGTGATAACTCGAAGGGTAAGGTGGTTGGGCTTGGTAAGGTGGCCATCTCACATGACAACTCCATACAAAACGTTATGCTTGTTGAATCTCTTGGCTATAATTTACTTTTTGTATCTGGACTAGCCGATTTCGGTTTCAGTGTCCTATTTACTAAAGTAGATTGCCAAGTGTTTCGAAGAGACAATCATAATATGGTCTTTGATGGTATAGGTAGAGGTGATCTATACATTGTTGATTTCACTAAAAAGGCTCAACCTAGAACTTGCTGAATTGCTAAATCTTCTAAAGGTTGGTTGTGGCATAGACGGTTAGGTCACGTGGGCATGAGAAATCTTGATAAGCTTATTAAAGGTGATCATATCCTTGGTGTTAAAAATGCTATATTTGACAATGATAGATTTTGTAGTGCTTACCAAGCAGGAAAACAAGTTGGAGGAAGTCATCCCATAAAGAAGGTTTCCTACTCGGTTATGGCTCAAACTCTCACACTTACCGTGTCTACAACAATTTCACCTGAAAGGTTGAAGAGATGGTAGATGTGAAGTTTGATGAATCTAACGGCTCACAAGTAGAGCAATTGCCAATTGATGTAGGTGACAAAGACCCTTCAAAAGCAATACAAGACTTGTCTATTGGCAAGATTCACCCAACAGAGGTGAAGGAGAGTACTTCGTCCATCCAAGTGGAAGCCTCAACTTCACACCAAGGTGAACCACATGTTGACTTGGAGGCATCCACAAGTGGAACACATAGAGATGATGGAAACGAGGATGTACAACAAGAAGAACCTCATCGACCTCCTTCTCCACCTCCACAAGAGAACAACAATGCCAATGACAATGAAGAGAGACAAGAGGAAGAACAAGACAATGAAGAGGATGTTCCACCCTGACCCAAACAAAAGCTTTCACGAGTTCGAGCAAGAGTCTCAAGAGATCATCCCGTCGAACAAATCTTCGATGATATTCAAACCGGGAGAATTACTCGCTCTAAAACTCGTTTGGCTAACTTGGGTGAACATTACTCATTCATTTCTAGTATTGAACCTATGAAGGTTGAAGATGCTCTTGATGATCCAGATTGGGTGAATGCCATGCATGAAGAGCTACACAATTTCGAGAGGAACCAAGTGTGGACATTGGTTGAAAAGCCCGATGAGAAGCACAATGTCAGTGGAACCAAATGGGTGTTTCGAAATAAGCAAGATGAAGAAGGACAAGTTGTACGCAACAAGGCTTGTCTCGTTGCTCAAGGCTACACTCAAGTCGAAGGTATGGACTATGGTGAGACATATGCCCCCGTTGCTAGACTTGAATCCATTTGCATCTTACTTGCTTATGCCAATCACCATGATATCACATTATATCAAATTGTCGGGGAAACCGATCACCTATTGGGTCACAAGGATCCCTTCTATGTTCGGCGGGGGTTAGTTGGACGAAGAGCAGGTCGAGCCGTGAGCACACAGGGGATTTTTATCCAGGTCCGGGTCGCAGAGATGAGTAATACCCTAGTCCTTCTTTATGTGGTTATATATGTGTTCTTGAGCTTTTGAACTAGCTACGATGCGCGCTTTGTCCAAAAGTCCGAATCCTCTCCGTGTGCGCCTTGGGACTCCTTTTATACACAAAGGGGTTGCCACAGTGGCACACAGGAGGTGGCAAGCTACAGTGGTATGAGATTATCGCTCGATCAACGTAGGACAAGCGCATTTAATGTGTTGCCTACGTGTCCTCTCGCTTTATTGGTGATGGCAACAGAGGCCATCCCATCCTTCGCCGCTCCTCCTTGCCTTGCCACGCGTCCGGGCCGACGAGGCATATAGCGCCACTGGGCAACCGGCTGCTATGTTGGCGAGATGGTAAGATTCCATGAAGATCTGCATGCCGCGACGCAGTCGCCTGCTTAGTTGGCATGCCTATCATCGCACTGGAGTGGTGGTGAGGTGGCGAAACCTTGCCGGGCGCGGGCCTGGCCGCAACCCGGCGATCATCCCTGGCAACGCTTGCCGGGGGCCTTGGAGTCATCCTCCGCAAGGGTCTTGCTGGGGGTCTTCTTCTTCTAATCCCACGTGGATTCGTGGGCTGCCAATCTTCATGAGGGGCTGCATTCTACCACGCATGTGCTCTCCAGATCTTGGTCTTAATGTTGTCAATGGTGTTTGAGCTCTCATCCCCAAAGGTGGTGGCCCTGCTGGTCTCTTCGCAAGCTGCCCCGGCAAGGTGCTTGCCGGGGGCCTCCCAGGTCGCCTCGGCAAGGCTTGTTGCTGGGCATGGCCCTGCCAGCCTTCTGCTGCTCGTTACTTTGAGTATCTGTTCTGATCTTATTTGTTGCTGTCTTGCTTCCTGCTGTCCTCCTCTGCTTCGCCAAGCTCTGCTGTAGGTGCGGCTGTGACCGTCCGTGCACAAGTAAGGGGTAGAGAAGTACCTTCACTTTTGTAGATCGACAGGAGCCCCTGGGCCTGGACCACATGTAAGTGCAAGGCATAGTTGGGCTAGGCCCAAAGCAGTGCGCGGGCGGGCGTGGCAGAGGTGAACCGCCACGATCTTTCTATCTTTTGCGCTTCCCCGCAACCCGCGTTGAGTGTGTGATGTGGGGGCTGTCCGTGGGATGTCCTCAGCATGCTTGCATCATCTCGCAGTCGATAGCAAAGAGGCGGCCCGTGCTTCCCTTATTAAAAAAGATGGAATCCGCAAGGGCGCTACTCATTTACTAAGTGGACTCGGGTTGCAGCTTGCATGGCGCCGCACCCCACAATCACGGGGTAGAAAACGGCCGCCCCACCTGTCCTCACGCCCCCTTCCGCTTCGCCACATATCCCTTATGCCTTGGGAAGTGCAGGCGATGGACGCGGAGGACATGGGCATTAACGCCAAGGCAGAAACCCATGCATTCGTTGATTGGGGGAGCAGGCCGGCTCCGGTTCCCCGTGCTTTCGGAGGCTGCATTGGCCGCGCGGGACGGCCGCCCTTTGGGCTGGGTGGCATGGCCCCAGTCCTGCTCTTCTATCAGAAGGGGGAGGGACGGTGCTTCTCCGCATTCACCCTCTTCTCTCCCTCTCGCTTGCTGTCTTCCTCTCATTCGCCATGGCGAAAGGACGCACTGGCGCCTCGACGGTGGTGACGAGGGATTCTGCTCGACAACGCATTCCTCCTCCCCCGAGTCTCTGGCGGCGGAGCCTGCTGATGTCAACTACACAACCTTCTTCATGTAGACGTTGTTGGGCCTCCAAGTGCAGAGGTTTGTAGGACAGTAGCAAATTTCCCTCAAGTGGATGACCTAAGGTTTATCAATCTGTGGGAGGCGTAGGATGAAGATGGTATCTCTCAAACAAGCCTGCAACCAAATAACAAAGAGTCTCTTGTGTCCCCAACACACCCAATACAATGGTAATTTGTATAGGTGTACTAGTTTGGCGAAGAGATGGTGATACAAGTGCAATATGGATAGTAGATATAGGTTTTTGTAATCTGAAATTATAAAAACAACAAGGTAGCAAGCGGTAAAAGTGAGCGTAAATGGTATTGCAATGCTAGGAAACAAGGCCTAGGGTTCATACTTTCACTAGTGCAAGATCTCTCAACAATAATAACATAATTGGATCATATAACTATCCCTCAACATGCAACAAAGAGTCACTCCAAAGTCACTAATAGCGGAGAACAAACGAAGAGATCATTGTAGGGTACGAAACCACCTCAAAGTTATCCTTTCTGATCGATCTATTCAAGAGTCCGTAGTAAAATAACACGAAGCTATTCTTTCTGTTCGATATATCATAGAGTTCGTACTAGAATAACACCTTAAGACACAAATCAACCAAAACCCTTATGTCACCTAGATACTCCAATGTCACCTCAAGTATACGTCGGCATGATTATATGATATGCATCACACAATCTCAGATTCATCTATTCAACCAACAGAAAGAACTTCAAAGAGTGCCCCAAAGTTTCTACCGGAAAGTCAAGACGAAAACGTGTGCCAACCCCTATGCATAAGTTCACAAGGTCACTGAACCCGCAAGTTGATCACCAAAAGATACATCAAGTAGATCACGTGAATATACCATTGTCACCCCAAATAAGCACATGCAATACATACATCAAGGTTTCTCAAATCCTTAAAGACTCAATTCGATAAGATAACTTCAAAGGGAAAACCCAATCCATTACAAGAGAGTAGAGGGGGAGAAACATCATAAGATCCAACTATAATAGCAAAGCTCGTGATACATCAAGATCGTGCCAAATCAAGAACACGAGAGAGAGAGAGAGAGAGAGAGAGATCAAACACATAGCTACTAGTACATACCCTCAGCCCCGAGGATGAACTACTCCCTCCTTGTCATGGAGAGCGCAGGGATGATGAAGATGGCCACCGGTGAGGGATCCCCCCTCCGGCAGGGTGCCGTAACAGGTTCCCGATTGGTTTTTGGTGGCTCTAGAGGCTTGCGACGGTGGAACTCCCGATCTAGGTTATTTTCTGGAGGTTTCAGTATTTATAGGAATTTTTGGCGTCGGGAACAAGTCAGGGAGGTCTCCAGGCTGTTCACGAGACAGGGGGGCGCATGCCCCCACCCTCGTGGGCAGTTTGAGACTCTTCTGGCCCAACTCTTTCACTCCAGGGGCTTCTTTTGGTCCATAAAAAATCATGAAAAGTTGGCACGTCAATTGGACTCCTTTTGGTATTCCTTGTGTGTAAAACTCAAAAACAAGGAGAAAACATAAACTGGCACTGGGCTCTAGGTTAATAGGTTAGTCCCAAAAATCATATAAAATAGCATATAAATGCATATAAAACATCCTAGATGGATAATATAATAGCATGGAACAATAAAAAATTATAGATACGTTAGAGACGTATCAAGCATCCCCAAGCTTAATTCTTGCTCGTCCTCGAGTAGGTAAATGATAAAAACCGAATTTTTGATGTGGAATGCTACCTAACATAATTTTCAATGTAATTCTCTTTATTGTGGCATGAATGTTCAAATCCAAAAGATTCAAGATAAAAGTTTAATATTGACATAAAAATAATAATACTTCAAGCATGCTAACCAAGCAGTTTATGTCTTATCAATATAGCATAGCCAAAGAAAGCTTATCCCTACAAAATTATATAGTTTGGCCATGTTTCATTTTCATCACACAAAATGCTTCCATCATGCACAACCCCGGTTTCAGCCAAGCAATTGGTTCATACTTTTTAACGCGCTTCAGCCTTTTCAACCCTCACGCAATACATGAGCGTAAGCCATGGACATAGCACTATGGGTGGAGTAGAGTATGATGATAGGGATTATGTGAGAAAACAAAAAAGGAGAAAGTCTCACATTGACGCGGCTAATCAACGGGCTATGGAGATGCCCATCAATTGATGTTAATACGAGGAGTAGGGATTGCCATGCAACGGATGCACTAGAGCTATAAATGTATGAAAGCTCATCAAAAAGAAACTAAGTGGGTGTGAATCCAACTTGCCTGCTCACGAAGACCTAGGGCATTTTGAGGAAGCCCATCATTGGAATATACAAGCCAAGTTCTATAATGAAAAATTCCCACTAGTATATGAAAGTGAAAAAATAAGAAACTCTCTATCATGATGATCATGGTGCTATTTTGAAGCACAAGTGTGGGAAAAGGATAGTAACATTGTCCCTTCTCTCTTTTTCTCTCATTTTTTTATTTGGGCTTCTTTGGCCTCTTTTTTTCCCTTTTTTTATTTGGGCTTCTTTGGCCTCTTTTTTTCGTCCGGAGTCTCATCCCGACTTGTGGGGGAATCATAGTCTCCATCATCCTTTCCTCACTGGGACAATGCTCTAATAATGAAGATCATCGCACTTTTATTTACTTACAACTCAAGAATTACAACTCGATACTTAGAACAAGATATGACTCTATATGAATGCCTCCGGTGGTGTACCGGGATATGCAATGAATCAAGAGCGACATGTATGAAAGAATTATAAAGGTGGCTTTGCCACAAATACGATGTCAACTACATGATCATGCAAAGCAATATGACAATGGTGGAGCGTGTCATAATAAACGTAACGGTGGAAAGTTGCATGGCAATATATCTCGGAATGGCTATGGAAATGCCATAATAGGTAGGTATGGTGGCTGTTTATAGGAAGATATAAGGAGGTTTATATGTGATAGAGCGTATTTTATCACGGGGTTTGGATGCACC
Source organism: Triticum dicoccoides (assembly GCF_002162155.2). NCBI lineage: Eukaryota > Viridiplantae > Streptophyta > Magnoliopsida > Poales > Poaceae > Triticum > Triticum dicoccoides. Next base: position 343,350,108 of record NC_041383.1, on the reverse strand, counting down.
GGTGAAGTTTGCACCAACTCTCAAGGTGAGAAAGGGCAATGCACGGTACCGCAGAGGCTAGCAAATTGCGGAAGGGTAAGAGTGCGTATAATCCTTGGACTCACATTAGTCATGAAGAATTCATATACTTATTGCAAAAGTTTATTAGCCCTCGAAGCAAAGTACTACTACGCATGCTCCTAGGGAAGGGTTGGTAGGAGTTAACCACCTCGCGATCCCGACCTCCACTCATAAGGAAGGCAATCAAAGAACACCCCATGCTTCAAATTTGTCACACAACATTCACCATACGTGCATGTTACGGGACTTGCCAACTTTAACACAAGTATTTCTCAATTTCAAAATTACCCAACTAGCTCTAACATTACCACCTTTATATCTCAAAACAATTATCAAGTATCAAATTTATCATAGTGTTTAATGCACTTTATATGAAAGTTTTTATTATATCCCTCTTGGATGCCCATCATATTAGGACTAAATTCATAACCAAAGCAAATTACCATGCTGTTTAAGACTCAAAAAATAATATAAGTGAAGCATGAGTGTTCATCTATTTCTTCAAAATAAAACCACCGCCGTGCTCTAAAAAGATATAAGTGAAGCACTAGATCAAATGACAAACTACTCCAAAAGATATAAGTGAAGATCAATGAGTAATAGAATAATTATGCAACTATGTGAAGACTCTCTAACATTTAATAATTTCAGATCTTAAGTACTATATTCAAACAGCAAGTAAAACCTAAGAAAATAAAATGACGCTCCAAGCAAAACACATATCATGTGGTGAATAAAAATATAGCTCCAAGTAAAGTTACCGATGAACGAAGACGAAAGAGGGGATGCCATCCGGGGCATCCCCAAGCTTAGGCTCTTGGTTGTCCTTGAATATTACCTTGGGGTGCCTTGAGCATCCCCAAGCTTAGGATCTTGCCACTCCTTATTCCATACTCCATCGATTCTTTACCCAAAACTTGAAAACTTCACAACACAAAACTTAACAGAAAACTCGTAAGCTCCGTTAGTATAAGAAAATAAATCACCACTTTTGGTACTGTTGTGAACTCATTATAAATTAATATTAGTGTAATATATACTGTATTACAACTTCTCTATGGTTCATACCCTCCGATATTACCCATAGATTCATCAAAATAAGCAAACAACACATAGAAAACAGAATCTGTCAGAAACAGAACAATCTGTAGTAATCTGTAACTATCGAATACTTCTGTAACTCCAAAAATCCTACCAAATTAGGAAAACCTGAGAAATTTGTGTACCAATCCAGCTCAACAAGAATAAGATCAAAATAAAGTTTCTATGAATTATCAAAACTAATTTACTGGGCGCAAGAATTTCTGATTTTCAGCAGGATCAACACAACTATCACCGTAAGCTATCCTAAAGGTCTTACTTGGCACTTTATTGAAACAAAATCTATAAAACATGATTAATACAGTAGCATAATCATGTAGACACACAAAAACAGTAAGGGTAAATATTGGGTTGTCTCCCAACAAGCGCTTTTCTTTAATGCCTTTCTAGCTAGGCATGATGATGACAATGATGCTCACACAAAAGATAAGAATTGAAACATAACGGGAGCATCATGAAGCATATTACTAGAACATTTAAGCCTAATCCACTTATTATGAATAGGGATTTTGTGAGCAAACAACTTATGGGAACAAGAATCAACTACCATAGGAAGGTAAAACAAGCATAGCTTCAAGATTTTCAACACATAGAGAGGAAACTTGATATTATTGCAATTCCTACAAGAATATTTTCCTCCCTCATAATAATTTTCAGTAGCATCATTAATGAATTCAACAATATAACCATCACATAAAGCATTATTTTCATGATGCACAAGCATATAAATTTTACTACTCTCCACATAAGCAAACTTCTTCTCATGAATAGTAGTGGGAGCAAACTCAACAAAATAACTATCATGTGAAGCATAATCCAATTGAAAATTAAAATCATGATGACAAGTTTCATGGTTATGTCTATTCTTTATGGCATACATATCATCACAATAATCATCATAAATAGGAGGCATGCTTTCATCATAATAAATTTTCTCATCAAAACTTGGGGGACAAAAATATCATATTCATCGAACATAGCATCCCCAAGCTTGTGGCTTTGCATATCATTAGCATCATGGGTATTCAAAGAATTCATACTAACAACATTGCAATCATGCTCATCATTCACATATTTTATTCCAAGCATTCTATGTAATTCTTCTTCTAGTACATGAGCACAATTTTCGGAATCCTTATTTTCACAGAAGACATTAAAAAGATGAAGCATATGAGGCACCCTCAATTCCATTTTTTTTGTAATTTTCTTTTATAGACTAAACTAGTGATAAAACAAGAAACAAAAAGATTCTATTGCAAGATCTAAAGATATACCTTCAAGCATTAACCTCCCCGTCAACAACGCCAGTAAAAAGCTTAGTTGACGGGGTGCTAGTGCCGCTTACCTCGCCTCCCCGGCAACGGCACCAAAAAAGAGCTTGATGTCTACTACGCAACCTTCTTCTTGTAGACGTTGTTGGGCCTCCAAGTGCAGAGGTTTGTAGGACAGTAGCAAATTTCCCTCAAGTGGATGACCTAAGGTTTATCAATCGGTGGGAGGCGTAGGATGAAGATGGTCTCTCTAAAACAACCCTGCAACCAAATAACAAAGGGTCTCTTGTGTCCCCAACACACCCAATACAATGGTAATTTGTATAGGTGCACTAGTTCGGCAAAGAGATGGTGATACAAGTGCAATATGGATAGTAGATATAGGTCTTTTTAATCTGAAATTATAAAAACAGCAAGGTAGCAAGCGATAAAAGTGAGCGTAAATGGTATTGCAATGCTAGGAAACAAGGCCTAGGGTTCATACTTTCACTAGTGCAAGTTCTCTCAACAATAATAACATAATTGGATCATATAACTATCCCTCAACATGCAACAAAGAGTCACTCCAAAGTCACTAATAGCGGAGGACAAACAAAGAGATCATTGCAGGGTACGAAACCACCTCAAAGTTATCCTTTCTGATCGATCTATTCAAGATTCCGTAGTAAAATAACACGAAACTATTCTTTCCTTTTGATCTATCATAGAGTTCGTACTAGAATAACACCTTAAGACACAAATCAACCAAAACCCTAATGTCACCTAGATACTCCAATGTCACCTCAAGTATCCGTGGGCATGATTATACGATATGCATCACACAATCTCAGATTCATCTATTCCACCAACACAAAGAACTTTAAAGAGTGCCCCAAAGTTTCTACCGGGAAGTCAAGACGAAAACGTGTGCCAACCCCTATTCATAAGTTCACAAGGTCACTGAACCCGCAAGTTGATCACCAAAAGATACATCAAGTAGATCACGTGAATATCCCATTGTCACCACAGATAAGCACATGCAAGACATACATCAAGTGTTCTCAAATCCTTAAACACTCAATCCAATAAGATAACTTCAAAGGGAAAACTCAATCCATTATAAGAGAGTAGAGGGGGAGAAACATCATAAGATCCAACTATAATAGCAAAGCTCGCGATACATCAAGATCGTGCCAAATCAAGAACACGAGAGAGAGAGAGAGAGATAGAGAGATCAAACACATAGCTATTGGTACATACGCTCAGCCCCGAGGGTGAACTAATCCCTCCTTGTCATGGAGAGCCCCGGGATGATGAAGATGGCCACCGGTGAGGGATCCCCCCTCCGGCAGGGTGCCGGAACAGGGTCCCGATTGGTTTTTGGTGGCTCTAGAGGCTTGCGGTGGCGGAACTCCCAATCTAGGTTATTTTCTGGAGGTTTCAGTATTTATAGGAATTTTTGGCATCAGGAACAAGTCAGGGAGGTCTCCGGGCTGTCCATGAGACACGGGGGCGTGCCCGGGGGGGGGGGGGCACCCCCACCCTCGTGGGCAGCCCGGGACACTTCTGGCCCAACTCTTTCACAACAGGGGCTTCTTTTGGTCCATAAAAAATCATCAAATATTGGCACGTCAATTGGACTCCGTTTGGTATTCCTTTTCTGTAAAACTCAAAAAAAGGAGAAAACATAAACTGGCACTGGGCTCTAGGTTAATAGGTTAGTCCCAAAAATCATATAAAATAGAATATAAATGCATATAAAACATCCTAGATGGATAACAAAATAGCATGGAACAATCCAAAATTATAGATACGTTGGAGACGTATCACCCGCCGCGAGGGGGAGAGGAAGGGGACGGGGCCGAGGTCGTCACGGCGCCCTGGGAGGAGGTGGGCGGGGCGGTGCTCCAGCCGTGCCCCCGCCGGCGGCTCCACCTTCGATGGGCGGGCACATCGGGGATCAGCCCTACGAGTTCTTCATTAGGCTGTATAGGCCTATGTGCAGTCGTCTCCGTCTTCCGCGGGTGATGGAGCAGGAGGCGCCGCGGGCCTTGAGGCTTCACATGAGGGGCTGCGGGAACGGCAACATATGGGCTGACGTCGACTTTCCTTGCCCTCACGTCATGTATCTTCGTCAGGGGTGGAAAACTTTTGCACGTGCCCACAGCTTGACGGAGGGGCACGTTCTCCCTTTTAAGTTAATGGAGAGCGGCCTGCTCTCCGTCAAGGTCTTTAGGAACTCCGGAATTCGCTTAGGGTGCTGCGTGGAGAGTTCCCCCAACAACGAAACCTCCTCCTCGAGCGACAACAGCGAGGAGGACAGCGCCAGCGACGATGACGACAACAGGCGGGAGGACGATGACTCCGACTCTGGATGACCGCCAGTGGCCGCACCATCATCTGGCACACTTCCTCCCCCGGTAACGCGCCTTGCCGGGGGCCTCGTCCTGCTGTCCCTAGCGATGGTGGCTGGCGGGTTTCCTCGTCAAGCTCTCCATCTCCCAGTTCCCCATGCCCGTCACCTTGCGCGGCCTGCCATACCTGGGGAGGAATAGGGCAAGAAGGGGGTTACGGGGCACTTATCTTTTTCTCAATTTGTAGGCACTTGCCAAATCTTAGTTTTCTAGGAAATGTAATCTACCGAGCCCATGCTTCTGTCCTGTAATATCTGTACTTGCATCAGCACATCAATGAAAAAGATGTTCTTTCACCGGGAACTCATGCATGTATGCGTTCATGCAGAGGCAAAGTGCCCCTTTAATGAAAATAAATGAGTCTCCCCGGCAAGCTATCTTGCCGGCGCTCCTGTGCCTGCCGGAGAACCACATCTTCTGGGTTACAGGCATAGGGTCCAACCCCCTGCCAAACTCTTCTTTTGCCCAAGGTTACTACAACTACCTCGACCGAAGCAGTGTTTGAGTCGGGGAGGGTAACACCCAAGTCTAGGCAGAGTGGCGAGGTTTTCTAATGTGCAAGTCACAAGTTAGGAACATGAATGGGTAGGGAAGGAACTTTATCTGATTAAGTTGTTGATGGAGACACCGCGCCAAGCAGTCTTCTCAATTTCTTGCCGGGGCTTTGTTACTGCGGCCGGAAGGAAGAGAGGACAGGGCATGGAGCCTTGGCAGTTTTCCAGCACCTGTTAGAATCTAAGGTAGCACAATATCCTGGACAAGTATGCATGCATATATATATATATATAAACATGGAAACTAGTAGGAAACTGTACATGCTAAACAACTATCTAGCTGCGCGCAGGGTCTGCGCCTGGCTTTGTACATAGAGTTACATGCCTTGCCGGCAAGGCTGGTACAAAAGGGGGTTACCGGAGCTCCCGGCAACTGCGCCCTATGGGTAAAACTTGCGAAGATGTTCGATATTCCAGGAGTCGCTTAATGGAATGCCATCTTCGGTCTCCAGGTGGACTTCGCAGGGCCTGGTGACTCGTATTACCCGATAGGGGCCTTCCCACTTTGGCGTCAACTTGTTTGAATTCTTGGCGGACTTAATGCGCCGAAGAACAAGGTCGCCTTCCTCAAGGCTTCAGGCGTGAACCTTGTGGCTATGATAGCGGTGCAAGGCTTGCTGGTAGCAAGTGGCTCGCACAGCAGCTGAAAGACAATCCTCCTCGAGGAGCGTTGCATCATCTTGGCGCAACTGCTCTTGCTCAAGCTCATCATAAGAGAGCACTCGAGGTGACCCGTATATGAGTTCAGTGGGAAGAACTTCTTCTGCCCTGTAAACCAGAGCAAAGGGTGTCTGGCTAGTGGCTCGATTGGGTGTCGTTCTGATTGACCAAAGAACCATTGGCAATTTATCAATCCAGCGCCTTCCACACTTGCGCATCTTGTCGAAGGATCTTGTTTTGAGACCTCGCAACACTTCAGCATTTTCCCTTTCTGCTTGGCCATTGCTCCTTGGATGAGCAACAAAAGCAAAGCATACCTTGCTGCCAAGGTCCTGGATATACTGCATGAAGGTGCGGCTTGTGAACTGTGTGCCGTTGTCGGTGATGACTCTGTTTGGTACACCAAAACGGCAAAGGAGTCCCTTGAAGAACTTGATGGCTGACTGCGCTGTCACCTTCCTCACTGGCTCCACTTCCAGCCACTTTGTGAACTTGTCAATCGCGACGTACAAGTACTCATAGCCCCCGATAGCATGGGGAAAGGGGACCAGTATATCGAGCCCCCAGACCCAAAATGGCCAGGAGAGTGGGATTGTATGAAGGGCTTGAGCTGGTTGATGAAGCTTCTTTGAATGAAACTGGCATGCTTCACACTTGGTTACTAGTGCCGTTGCATCATGGAGGGCAGTGGACCAGAAGAAACCTTGCCGGAATGCTTTGCCGGCAAGGTCTCTTGACCCTATGTGGGAGCCACATATGCCTCCGTGTATCTCTGCCAACAGCCCAGTCCGTCCTCCCAAGGAATACACTTCAATTTCATGCCCTTTGGCCTTCTTATTTAAAGAGCAGCATCCACAAACTGGTACATGCTAGACCGACGGGCTACTTTCTCTGCTTCTTCTTGCTCCTCGGGGAGCTCCCCTGTTTGGAGGAAACAGACTGTATGTTGTGCCCATGCTAGAGCCTGGGGCTCGACAGCAAGGACCAAAGGCATGCTTTCCGCTGTGGGGGCATCCGCCTCGACGGCAAGGGCCTGAGGCCCTATCGAGGGCTGCTGCTCTTCGGCAAGCTTAGTGTACCCACCAACTTCCTTGTCAGCGGCTCCTGGGAGCTCTGCGGGAAAGTATTTGTTGGGGCCCACCTTCCTTCTCTTGTTCTTTTCTACTGATGACTCGACGGATGGCTGAGTTAATTGAAGCACAAAGGTACCTGGTTATGCATGTAGCTTGAGGGCAGCGCGCTTTGACAGATCATCGGCAATGCTGTTCTCAGCTCGAGGAACATGCTCTGCTTGTAGACCGTCAAAGCACTCTTCCAACTTCCTCACTTCATCCATGTAAGCCTCCATCAGCAGGCTCTAATAATCCTTGTTAACTTTCCTGACGACAAGTTGTGAACTCCTCTAATAACAGGCTTCCTGATCCCGAGATTTGCCGCGATCCTGAGACCAGCAAGCAGCCCCTTGTATTCTGCGGTATTGTTTGTCGACCACTCCGGGGGAAGTGCATATGGATCACGTACTTGAGGCATTCTCCTGTGGGCGCGACGAGCAACACGCCGGGACCAGCACCTTGTAATGAGAAAGCTCCATCGAAGTACATAATCCAATGAATACTTGCCTCTTTGCCGGGAAGGGTGGTTTCTTGAACTTCTTCGTCGGGCGTGGATGTCCACTCTGCTCTTGATTGTTGAGGTGCTCTCGAACTTAAGGCCAAAGCTTGACAGCTCCAACACCCACTCCACAATCCTCCCAGTTGCATCTCGGTTATGCAAGATCCGTTGCAAAGGGAGGCGTGTGACGACGGTGACTTCATGTGCTTGGAAATAATGACGTAGCTTTCTTGAGGCCATAAGGTGGCTGAAAAGCAACTTCTGCATACCAGAATACTTTGACCTAGCCCCCTACAAGAGGGAGCTGACAAAGTAGACTAGGTGCTGCATAACCTTCTTCTTTTTCTTTACCTCGCTTGCTTGTGCAGATGCTATCTTGCCATGATCGGATCCTGCCGGAGGCTCTCCCTTGCCGGGATCGGATCCTGCCAGGGGCTCTCCCTTGCCGGGATCGGATCCTACCGGGTCCAGCTCTTCACCTAAGGGACTTTCCACTGCTATCACCTCTTCCTCAACTTCTCTTGCCGCCAAGTATAGCAGCAATGACTCTTGTAGCCTGGGCGCGACCAGTATTGGCGTAGAGGAGAGGTATCTCTTCAAATCCTGCAGTGCTGCCTCTGCCTCCGGGGTCCATTTCATTGGACCCGCCTTTTTTCAAAATCTTGAAAACGGGGAGGGCATGCTCAGCAGATTTGGAGATGAACCTGCTCAGGGCGGCGATGCAGCCGGCAAGCCTTCGGACATCTTTGACCCATCTTGGTGCCTCAATTTGCTCGATTGCTTTGATCTTGTCGGGATTTGCTTCAATTCCGCGTTGAGACACAAAGAACCCAAGAAGCTTACCGGACAGAACGCCGAACACACACTTCTCTGGGTTGAGCTTGAGGTTGATCCCGCGCAAGTCTGCGAAAGTTTCTTCTAGGTCCTGCACAAGCACGACCTTATTCTTGGTTTTGACCACTATGTCATCCATGTAGGCTTCCATATTTCTATGGAGCTGGGGTTCAAAACCAATTTGGACCGCTCAAGCGAACGTCAAACCAGCGCTCTTCAACCTTAAAGGCATCCGTACGAAGCAGTACATACCACATGGGGTGATGAACACGGTCTTCTCTTTGTCCTCTTTTGTCATAAAGATCTGATGATATCCTGAGTAAGCATCAAGGAACGATAGATGGCCGCACCCAGTAGTGGAGTCCAGTATCTGGTCAATACGTGGCAATGGGAAAGGATCCTTTGGACAGGCTTTATTGATATCAATATAGTCGATACATAGCCTCCACTTCCCATTCGCCTTACGTACTACTACTGGATTGGCCAACCATGTCGGGTGCAGAACTCCCTGGACCGAACTTGCCGCCTCCAACTCTTGATCTCCTCGATGATAAACTCGTATTGCTCCAAAGCTTGATTTCTGACCTTTTGCTTGACGAGCCGTGCATGAGGGCAGACAACAAGATGGTGCTCAATCCCCTCCCTGGGAACGCCGGGGTTGTCAGATGCTTGCCATGCAAACACGTCGACATTCACCCACAGGAAGGCAATGAGCGCACTTTCCTATTTTCTATCAAGGGTGGAGCTTATGATAAAAGCTCCACCCGTGCCATCCTCCTTGATGAACACCTTCTTGGTTTCCAGCAGGGCCGTCTTGGACTTCTTGCTCTTGCCAGTAGAGCTCTCTGGTACATCTCCAGCGGGAACACAGCACTCCGAGGAGGAGCGTTTGATGGAGATGGTATAGGAGCCCTTGCCGAAGCTAGGAGTCGTGCTGGTGGCCAGGCCTTACTGGTCCTCTTCTCGTGGCAGGAGTAGGTGCCTTGGCGGCTGATGCTGCAACCGCCTCTTGATAGAGCTGATCGGCGCAGATGAGCGCATCCTTCCTATCGCAGCTAACGGTGATGATGCTCATCGGGCCAGGCATCTTCAACTTGTTGTATGCGTAGTGCGACGCCGCCATGAACTTGGCCAGCGCTGGGCGGCCAAGGATCCCGTTATATGGCAATGGGATCTCGGCAACATCGAAAACGATCCTCTCCGTCCTGTAGTTGAGGTCGCCACCAAACGCAATGGGTAGCATGACCTTTCCCTTGGGCTGGCTCCTCTCCGGTTGATCCCTTGGAACATGCCTGTCTCCTCGAGGTCTTCATCGGGGATCTGTAGTCTCTTGATCACGTTGGGCGAGATAAGGTTAAGGCCGGCCCTACTGTAAACTAACATCTTCGTCACTTTGAGGTTGCGTATTGTTGGGGATACCAACAACGACAAACACCCGACTGCAGTTGTGCGATCAGGGTGATCCTCGGCGTCGAAGATGATAGGCGTGTGGGACCACCTCAATGACTTCTGGGCGTCGACCATTGGTTCCGTTGCATTAATCTCACATGCCCACTGTTTCAGTTGGTGGTGGGAAGAATGCAACGAAGCACCTCCGCCAACACACATGAGTTCTGTAGCCTTCTAGAACTCATGCTCGGTGGATTCGTCACCATCATCATCGTGATTGTCATCCTCTTCTTTCTTGTCGCAGCCTCGAGCGGGCCTCTCTTGCTGCTTTTCCTTGTTGCCGCGTCCTCCTTGGCCGCCGCGCTTCTTGCCAGACCCCTCGGCGCCTCCTTGGCCCTTCTCCTTGTCTCGTCTCTCATACTCAGCCCTTTGCTTCTCCATCAGCAGCTCCACTTGGTGGCAGTTCTGGAGGTCGTGGCCATTGGTATGGTGAATCTTGCAGTACTGCTTGTCGGAGCCCTCAGACTTGCCGGTAGCCGCCAAGGCCCAGTGGCGTCGCACCCGGCAACCTCCTTTCCGGGGTAATCAACCTTGGCCTTCTTGGCAGTGTCGGGGTCACTGGATTCCTTGACGACAAGCACAATCTTGCCCTTGCATTTCCTGTTATGCCGCCGACCTTTCTTTGCTGGGGCGACGACGTATTCGTCCTCTGAGTCACTTCCCATATCGGCATCTTCGCCGGGGTACTTCCTTCCTTCCTCCTCTCGGGCACATCTGTCAGCCAGAACGCACAGCTCGGCAACATCTGCGACCTTGTTCATGGCCAACTCTTCACGCATCTTTCAATTGCGCATGTTCTGGTGAAACGCGCTGATGACGGCGGCGGGATGAACATCGGGGATGTTGTACTGCACACGGCTGAACCTCTATATGTACATGCGCAAGGATTCACTGTCTGTTTAAGGGATCACGTGCAAGTCACTTGCCTGTCCAGGAGCTACGTGGCCGCCCGTGAAGGCACCAACAAACTCGTGGCACATGTCGGACCAAGAAGCAATGGAATCTATTGGCAGATGCATCAACCATGACCTGACGTTGGGCTTAAGTGCCAACGGGAAATAGTTGGCGAATATGTTATTGTCTTGTGCTCCGGCAGCTTGCATCGCGATAGTGTAAACGTTCAGGAACTCAGACGGGTGGGTCTTGCCATCGTACTTCTCTGGGACCTCTAGTTTGAACATGCGGGTGTTGGGCCACTGGAACTGCCACAGCTCGCAGATGAATGCTGGACAAGTGACTGCATATGGCAAGTTGCTAGCATCCCCGGCGCAGGCCTGTACTCAGCTAGTCCAACATGCCTATCAGACTGGTGACATGCTTCCTGTCGCCGCTCGATAGTAGTCCGGGCGTCCTCCTTGAGGCACTCTCGAAGAACTCGACGTTGGTCACGGCGTGTCCGTGGATCTGATGACGCCGTTGACATGTTATCCCGAGTGTCACCCCGAGGGCCGACCGTGGCGGAGGGGAGTGCACCGTGGTTGCGGTTCCCTCGACCCTTCCACTGCCTGCACGTGTTGGCTCGTCATTTCGGCGCCGCGAGGGGCTTGCTCCCCGGTGGCCATCCCCGTTGGCATGGCCGATAAGGCTTTGGATAGCATCCCTCCACTCTTCTTGCTTCTCCAAGGCAGGAGGAAAGTTGAGGAGAAGTTGTGCTCGCAACAGCGCTTCCGCTCGCGTGGGCGGCAGCGACAGGCGTGAGGAATGGGAGGAACTCGGACTCCTAACAATGTTAGAAGGAGTCCCATCACGATTCCGCGGCCGCGTGCTCTTTTCGCCTGCATCATGGCGTGCATGTCGGCCCTGCATGTCTTGAGAGTGACGCTGAGGGCTCCTGCCGTGTGACGCCCGGGGTCCTCAACATCACGGCGTGGTTCGTCGCGCACGAGCTGACAGGACCGCGGCACGCGCATTGGCAAGGTCGATCTTCTGCCCTTGGAGGTCCCCGCACCATCCGCAGGTGGCACAACTCCATCCCTGGGCACGGCGGCACGCCGACCAACATCGCCGTTGTGGAGGGCGCTAGCTGCCTAGCTTCTCGTATTCAGATAGTGTGGACGATCTCGAGCTCCTCCACCACTGGTGCCCACCATGTCGGCCGCTCGCGCGGGCGCGTGCGGAGCGGCCCCGGATGGGCCGATTGCCGCGGTCTTCTTCTTCTTTTGAGCCATGGTGACGAAGAGCTATTGTACTAACTACAGACCAGATTCTCACAACTAAAGCCCCCTACCTGGCACGCCAAAGATGTTGGGGAAACCGATCACCTATGGGGTCACAAGGATCCCTTCTACGTTCGCCGGGGTTAGTTGCACGAAGAGCAGGTCGAGCCTTTAGCGCACAGGGGATTTTTATCCAGGTTTGGGCCACAGAGATGTGTAATAGCCTAGTCCTGCTTTGTCTGGTTATGTCTGTGTTCTTGAGCTTTTGAACTAGCTACGATGCACGCTTTGTCCAAAAGTCCGATTCCTCTCCCTGTGCGCCTTGGGCCTCCTTTTATACACAAAGGGGTTGCCACAGTGGCACACAGGAGGTGGCAAGCTATAGTGGTATGAGCTTATCGCTCGATCAACGTAGGACAAGCGCATTTAATGCGTTGTCTACGTGCCCGCTTGCTTTATTGGGGACGGCAACAGAGGCCATCCCATCCTTCGCCTATCCTCCTCGCCTTGCCATGTGTCCGAGCCACTGAGGCATGTAGCGCCACGCTGGCCAACCACCTGCTATGTTGGCGAGATGGTAAGCTTCCATGAAGATCTGCATGCCGCCATGCAAGCGTCTGCTTAGTTGGCACGCCTATCGTCGCACTGGAGTGGTGGTGAGGTAGCGAAACGTTGCTGGGCGTGAGCCTGGCCATAGCCCAGCAATCGTCCCCGGCAAGGCTTGCCGGGGGCCTTGGAGTCGTCCCTGACAAGGGTCTTGCTGGGGGTCTTTGTCTTCTGATCCCACGTGGATTCGTGGGCTGCCAATCTTCATGAGGGGCTACATGCTATCAGGCATTTGCTCTCCAGATCTTGGTCTTAATATTGTCGATGGTGTCCGAGCTCTCAGCTCCAAAGGTGGTGGCCCTGCTGGTCTCTTCAAAAGCTGCCCCGAGAAGGTGCTTGCTGGGGGCCTCGCAGGTCGCCTCGGCAAGGCTTGTTGCCGAGCGTGGCCCCGCCAGCCTTCTGCTGCTTGTTACTTTGAGCATCTGTTCTGATATTCTTTGTTCCTGTCTTGCTTCCAGCCGTCCTCCTCTGCTTTGCTATGCCCTACTGTAGGCGCGGCTGCGACCGTCCGTGCACAAGTAAGGGGTACAGAAGTACCTACACTTTTGTACACCGACACAAATGGACATTAAAAGTGCTTTTCTAAAAGGTGAAATTGAGGAGGAAGTTTATGTTAAACAACCTCCCGACTTTGTTAATCCCAAGAAATCTGATCATGTTTACAAACTTCACAAAGGTCTTTATGGTCTTAAACAAGCTCCTAGAGTGTGGTATAAATGCTTGACTAAGTTCCTTATTGGAAAAGGCTTTGAGATTGGAAAAATTGATTCTACACTTTTACTAAAAGGGTTAATGGTGAATTATTTGTGTGCCAAATTTATGTGGATGATATCATATTTGGTTCGACTAACCCTCATTTTGGTGAAAAGTTTGGAAGGCTAATGTCAGAGAAGTTCGAGATGTCTATGATGAGTGAACTCAAGTTCTTTCTTGGTTTGCAAATCAAGCAAACTATGGAGGGTACCTTTTTTCCCAAACAAAGTACACCAAGGACTTATTCAATAAGTTCAATATACAAGAAAGCATAGGTATGAAAACACCCATGATTACTAGTGGACATCTTGACTTGACTAAGGATGGCGAACCGATTGACCAAAAGGTTTACCGCTCTATGATTGGTTCATTGTTATATCTACGTGCTTCCCGTCCCGATATTATGCTAAGTGTGTGCATGTGTGCACGATATCAAGCGGCCCACAAAGAATGTCATCTTGAGGCTATGAAAAGGATAGTGAGATACTTAATTCATAAACAAAAATTTGGCATTTGGTATCCTAAGAGGTCTTCTTTTGATCTTGTTGGATACTCCGATCGGACTATGCCGGTGACAAGGTTGATAGAAAGTCCTCTTCGGGTACTTTTCAGTTTCTTGGTAGATCCTCTTGTGTCTTGGTCCTCCAAGAAATAAAATTCGGTATCCTTATATACCGCCGATGCGGAATACATTGCCGCCGGTTCTTGTTGTGCTCAATTACTATGGATGACCCAAACTCTTAAAGATTATGGATTACATGTGAAACATGTTCCATTGCTTTGTGACAATGAAAGTGCGAATAATATTGCCCATAATCCCATGCAACATTCCCGAAATATGCATATTGAAGTTCGTCATCATTTCATTCGAGATCATGTCGCTAAAGGAGACATCAATCTTAAGCATGTTCGTACCAATAAGCAATTGGCGGATATATTCACCAAACTGCCTGATGAGAAAGTATTTTGTCATTTGAGAGGTGAGTTGAACATCATTGATGCCTCAAACTTGGAGTAGAAACTCCATTTGGATGTATGCAAGGCATGAGCCTTTCTATGACTAATCCTTGATATTTCTCTTATGATGATGATCATGTGTCTTGGATATACTTGTACCCTTGCATGTTATCTAACTCTTGTAGGTACTTGGATAAGCCTGATTCTATGAGATTGCAACTCACTCACATCTTGAGCAATCTCTACATCACCAAGTCTCTACAATACGTTGGTTGAAGACAAGGAAGCATGAATCCTTTCAACATATCCTTTGACAATTTCTATATATCAAATCTCATTTGATATCAAAACTCATGATTATCACTTTGGATACACAAGTCTCTTCCTTGCAAAACTAACCCATATAGGTAGAGGAACTCAAACTACAAGTAGAGCTCCCAACTCTTGATGAACTACATCAACCTTGAGCATCCTACACAAGTTCAACTACATGATCAAGATCAACACCACCACCAAGGTATGTTATTCCATCTTAGAGAAGCTTTACCCCAAGTCATGGGTCAAAGCATCTCAACAAGATGTGAATACATCAAAGTGCTTAAACGAGAAATGGCAACCCCATTTTGAGCTTAAACGATGAGTATGACCTATGATCATGTGACTTCACTTGACTCCTAAGTCAATATACTCTAACATAGGTGACTGTCGCTGACCAATTCTAGATGAATTTCTCTAGTGTTTCTTTGAGTTCTTGCATTTGTCTCTTGCATGCTTGTTCCCCTTTTCAAAAAAAAAAACTTCATCTAGATTTCTTTTCTTTTCTCTGTTATTTTCTGCATTACCTGCATCTAATTCATTGCAAATCCTTTAGTTAATTCCCTGCAAATCTTTGTGAGATATTATTTGCCAAGTGAGCTCGGATGACAATTTTTTTCCTCTGTACTGAAATCGGACTCATTGATTTCTGCCTATCGGCTAGACCAAACTGTTCATCGGTGCAACCGACAAGGACGAACTCGGTCTGACCGATATGCATCATCTCTGACACTACCAACTCGGTGTCACCGATGTAAAATAATCGGCGTTACCGATTTCGCTACTGAGAAAACATTTTTCCATGTCAATTATTATTTCTTCTATAGCTCGACTCGATGCTTCCCATCCTCTACTCGCATCTAAAACTACATGCTGCTTTGTCATGTGACTCAAGGACCAAACCAGTTTGACTCATGCTCCAGAAGATCCCTTCTTGGAAATTGATGTCAAAGGGGGAGAGAGAGCACATCAAAGCTTATCATATAATAGAGAAAACAAACTTTAAGCTTCTCCAGATGCCTATTATTCCTAGAGGAGAGAAGTCACATGTCTTTAAGAGGGGAAAGATATGCTAGTAGATGTTTCTTTGTGTCTTTGCTTTGATGTTCTATTACCCTATCTTCTCCCATTATCCAATATCAGATTCAGGGGGAGAAAGAGTTCATATCTAAGGGAAGAAAATCTTTGGAATTCATTGCATATATTTATTCCTTGGGGACATGTCTATATCCAAATAGAGTACTAAGTTCTCACTCACTACATGTCATCCTAGTCTTGGTACTCTTGTGGTTTCTTGTTCTTGCTCTGATTAGTACATGTTCTCGTGTTATCTAACCCTATTTTCTTAGGTTCATCTCTTCCAAAGTTAGCTCAATACCACAAGGTAAGTATATGCATCACACTCATGTGCATGATGATCTCTTGCTGATGTACATATTGTTTGCAAAAAGGACTTATGAACATGAAGGTACATTTTCTGTATTTACATCATTTGCTCAGACGCATATAGCCAAGATACATGTAGCTTATTGCTTGCTCTGACATGCTTATGCATTCACATGCTTTCATAGCCTATCTTCACATAATTTCATACATGTAGGGGGAGCCAATGCATGTTACATGTCTTTCAAAAGCTTTACTTGTTACTCTTCATATCTTTATCTAAAGCTTTGATGTATGTTGTCATAAATTAACAAAAAGGGGGAGATTGAAAGCACAAGTGCTCCTTGGGTGATTTTGGTAATTAATGTCAACATATCACTCATTGGACTAACACTTTCATCTAGTACATTTCAGATGAGTTCAACAGTGGAGTGGCAGGACAACAGGATGTGGAACCCCTTCAAGGTGCTAAGGACAAATATTGGCAAAAGCTCAAGACTCTTCATTTCTATTTTAGTGATCCAAGATCACATCGAGTCCATAGGAAAAGCCAATGCTATTAAAATGGGATGAGGTGTTGCTTAATGGCCTACTTGCTCAAAGTGCTTAGTGATATGCTCCAAAGCCCTCAACCACTTTCTCATTTCCGCATATGTCCTAAACCTAAAGTCAAACTCAGCTCCACCAATTTGATTCATCCGGCGCCACCGAGTTCATTGACATAGCCACTGCGAGAAACCCTAATTGGTTCGATCTCATCGATAGGATCTCGGTCTCACCGAGATGGCCATGCAAACTCTCTATTGCCTATTGCAATTAGTTCGGTCTCACCAAGATATGCAATCGATCACACCATGTTTGCTTGACCAATTCTCTGTTTGCTTATTGCTGGAATCGGTCTCACCGAGTTCGTGCAATCGGTCACGCCAAGATGAGGTTTTGCCTTAACCCTAGCACATGGGTCCCACTGAGTTGACCTTGTCGGTCCCACCAAAAATCCTAACATTCACATCTTGAACCAAATCGGTCCCACCGAGTTTCACTATTCAGTCTCACCGAGTTTGGTAAATTGTGTGTAACAGTTAGATTTTGTGTGGAGGCTATATATACCCCTCCTCCCCTTCTCCATTTGAGGGAGAGCCATCAGAACGTGCCTACACTTCCACTACTCATTTTCTGAGAGAGAACCACCTACTCATGTGTTGAGACCAAGACATTCCAGTCCTACCACAAGAATCTTGATCTCTAGCCTTCCCCAAGTTGCTTTCCACTCAAATCATCTTTCCACCATATCCAAATCTGTGTGAGAGAGTTGAGTGTTGGGAGACTATCATTTGAAGCACAAGAGCAAGGAGTTCATCATCAACACACCATCTATTACCTTTTGGAGAGTGGTGTCTCCTAGATTGGTTAGGTGTCACTTGGGAGCCTCCATCAAGATTGTGGAGTTGAACTAAGGAGTTTGTAAGGGCAAGGAGATCGCCTACTTCATGAAGATCTACCCAAGTGAGGCAAGTCCTTCGTGGGAAATGGCCATGGTGGGATAGACAAGGTTGCTTCTTCGTGGACCCTTCGTGGGTGGAGTCCTCCATGGACTCACGCAACCATTACCCTTTGTGGGTTGAAGTCTCCACCAATGTGGATGTACGATAGGACCACCTATCAGAACCACGCCAAAAATCTCCGTGTCTCCAATTGTGTTTGCACACTCCAATGCCGTCCTCTTACTTTCTTGCAAATTGCATGCTTTACTTCCCACTGCTCATATACTCTGACCATGCTTGCTTGAAATGTATTGTGAATGTTTAAAATTGTGCTAATCTCCAACCTCAACTTGAAGAACTTAAAAACTACTACCTTTACTTGTTGAGGGTCTAATCACCCCCCTCTAGACACCACTTCTCGATCCTTTCACCCGTCCCAAGTCGTCGACGGCGGAGGCGAGGTGTTCCCTCGGGTCGACAAGCACAACGACCATCGCGCCATCGATAGCCATCAGCTTCTTGACCTCCACATGATATGTGGTTGGGCTTGCGCGGCAATGCTTTGAAGGCATGAGGATGTTTCGCAAGCGCCATTTAAGCAATCATGTCGGGGCCCTGATAGAGATCAGTGGGTTACCTAACTGGATCGACCATGCTCGGGTAGAACATAGATGTGGTTGAAGCTGTGGTTGTGGTGGGGACGATTTGAGTTGCTGAGAGGGGGGGGGGTGGCAGGGTGTGGAGATACTGCGGAAATGTGATGGGTGGGGATGTGGCGAGAGGTATACATTCTGAAATCGCGCGCCTAATGAAAATTTTGCTATGAAACTTGAAACTTGGGCGGGGGAAACACATAACACAGATGAAGCGCGTAAAATACTCATGAGCAAGAAAATAGAAAATTGGCGGATCCCGCCTCTAAAAAAATCTACACGTGTAGTTGATTAAATCAGTCAATGGTACGCTTGCTTTATTAGAAAACATTGCATAGGTAACTAACTTATGAATCATTAACACAAAAACACCCACGGGTACGCCATAGAAATGTGTGTTTTGTGATCTTCTAATAATTCTTATATCTATCAGCATCTACAGCCGCACCTGCAAATTCTAAAATCTCTTTCATTCTAATAGGGTTAATCAATGTACATGAATGAGGCAAAGGTGACACTTGATGAACAATCATCGGTTTATGAAATGCAGTCAAGTGTCAACCCATCTCGCTCACATAGCAAGAATTGATCCTATGTTGCACAAAAGAAGCTTGCTGCCATCCGCCTGTGCGGCTATTTAAGTTGGTGTGCGGCCAACTCGCGCGGCGAGGTGGGACTAAAAACCAGCGATGACCAGCTCGTCTCTGGTAGCCTTGGGTGGCTGCGGGTGGACATTTCGGGAGGATTTAGGGTAGGGTATGGCTACAAAACTTCAGTGAACACATGCTAAGCAACACTCAAAGCTCTAAAATGATGCGCTTAGCGACCTTGTACGTTAATAATAGATAGTACCAACTTAAATTACGAGATACTAGTAATTTGCTCTGGAAGTAGAAGTAGTACTGGTAGATGCTCGTAATTAATTATGCAAACTTATGGGTGACACACACACTAACTACTTCTCACATGTTGGCCAGGCGGAATCATTCTCATTCCAGGTCTTCTTGATGGCAGCCCACCATGCTTGGATCTCTACACGACTCTCATGAGCATCGTGGTAGCTACCAGCGCGATCCTGGCAGGTGGAGGCATCGGGGCATGCTGGCCAAAAGCTGTCGTTCTCCTTCCCGGCCTTGTTGATGGCACCCACCATGCTTGAAGCTCCCCCGAGCTCTCCTAAGCATGGCATGTGCCCTCCTCTTTCTTGCGGCAGCGGGACTTTCTTTCTTGACTGCTTTCTGCCTTTCCCGCTACTTCTGTGCGGCTTTGGCCGCCTCTTGATCCACCGCCCATTCGGCTATGGTAGCTTCAAAGTCCTCCCACGTAGTTGTGCGTCCGCGGGCGGTGATGAACTGGGAGCGGTAGGAAGCCATCGCTTCCTTACCATGTGTGCGGTCGCGGGCGACGAGGAACTCCGCGCGGCAGGATGCCATCGCTTCCTTACCAGTCACAGTGCGGCGTGGTGCCATGAACGACGTTTGGAGAGAGCTTTGGGGTGAAGTGGCCAAACAACCATACAGTGTGGTGGTTTTTTAGAGCTCAAGGACAAACGGCGAAGGAAATTTGGCTTCCCCTACAATCTTGGTCATTCATTATCGCACACGGTTCATCTCCATCGCCTCTGGAAACAGTGTGCGCTCACCCTATTGTGTGTTGCGTTCTGATTGGCCAGAACCCCAGCCACACAGATCGCATGTGTGCACTGTAGGATGCACCACGATTGAATGACAATCCACGCCCCTCTCGTCACACCCGTGTAGTTGTAAATGGATTGGATTTATTTGCTCTAAATGTCTAGAAAATTCTCATAATCGCCTTAATATGGCAAATGAGCCCGAAAAGTGCAAAATTTGAACATGGTGATTTGTAGGGTGTATAAGATCATCGTAGAAAAAACTCAAGGACAAAGAAAATTTATATTCCCCTTCAATCTTCATGATTTCCCTCTCGAAACCATGAAACTTCCTCGGTGATGGTTCGATTTTGAAGAGAATGCATGACGACATAAGCCAAACCTTCTCATATTTTTACTAGGGCATGGTGAGGCCATACCATGGCACCGTGCCAGGTGTCATGTTTTGCAAGCATGTATTTCATTTTTCTATAGTTGAAAAACAAATAAATGACACATTTGTGGTTGACTGTACCACACATATCCTTGAAATCCCTGCCCATTCCTTGTAAAAGGCATGATAATTTACCAAATACCACGAGCATTGTTTTCCAGACTCTTTTTATGCACTTTTTCATGGACATATTGTTTGAATTTGAATTATGTGCATTAAAGCCTAGACAATGCACATAATTGCCTAAATATGGTAAATGAGCCCGGACAAGGGCCAAATTTGAACATGGTGATGTGCAGGGTGTATGCTCGTCGGAGAAAAAAACTCAAGGACAAAGGAGAAAAGAAATTTGGATTCCCCTTCAATCTTGGTGATTTTCCTCTGAAAACGATGAAACTTCCTCGGTGATGGTTCAATTGATGAAGAGCGTGCATGACGACATATGCTAAAACCTTCTCAAATTTTTACCAAGGCATGGTGAGGCCATACCATGGCACCATGCCAGGCGTCATGTTTTTCAAGCATGTATTTCATTCTTCTATAGTTGAAAAACCAATAAACGACACGTTTGTGGTTGACTCTTGACACCCATATCCTTGAGATCTCTGCCCATTCCTTGTAAAAGGCATCAAAATTTACTAAATGCCACGAGCATGGTTTTCCATGCTGTTTTTGTGGACTTTTTCATGCACCTAATGTTTGAATTTGAAATATGTGCATTAATGCCTAGAAAATGCATATAATCGCCTAAATATGGTAAATGAGTACGGAAAAGTGCCAAATTTGAACACGGTAATGTGCAGGGTGTATGTTCATCGGAGAAAAAAACTCAAGGAAAAATGATGAAGGAAATTTGGATTTCCCTTCAATCTTGGTGATTTCCCTCTTGAAACCATGAAACTTCCCCGGTGATGGTTCGATTTATGAAGAGCGTGCATGATGACATAAGCCAAACCTTCTCAAAATTTTACTAGGGCATGGTGAGGCCATACCATGCCACCATGCCAGGTGTCATGTATGTCAAGCATGTCTTTCATTTTTTATGGTTGAAAAACCAATAAACATCACGTTTGTGGTTTACTCTTGCCACACATATCCTTGAGATCCCTGCCCATTCCTTGTAAAAGCCATGCGAACTTACTAAATACCACGAGCATGGTTTTCCAGACCATTTTTGTGCACCTTTTCATGAATTGATTGTTTGAATTTTAATTATGTGCATTAATGCCTAGAAAATGCACATAATTGACTAAATATGGTGAATGATCCCAAAAATTTGCCAAATTTGAACATGGTGGTGTGCATGGTGTATGTTCATTGGAGAAAAAACTCAAGGACAAAGGACGAAAGAAATTTGGATTCCATCTTGGTTGCTTCCCTCTTGAAACCATGAAACTTCGTCGGTGAAGGTTCGATTTATGAAGAGCGTGCCTGACGGCATAAGCCAAACCTTCTCAAATTTTTACCAACATGGTGAAGCCATACCATGGCACCATGCCAAGCGTCATGTTTTTCAAGCATGTCTTTCAATTTTCTATAGTTGAAAAAACAATAAACGATACGTTTGTGGTTGACTCTTGCCATACATATCCTTGAGATCTTTGTCATTCCTTGTAAAAGGCATGAGAATTTACTAAATACCATGATCATGATTTTCTAGACCGTTTTTGTGCGCTTTTTCATTCACCTATTGTTTGAATTTGAATTATGTTCATTAATGCCTAAAAAGGAACACAATCGCCTAAATATGGTAAATGAGCCCGGAAAAATGCCAAATTTGAACACGTTGCATTGGAGGGGGTATGTTGATCGTAGAAAAAAAGTTGAATGACAAATGATAAAGGAATTCTGGATTCCCCTTCAATCTCGGTGATTTACTATCGCACACGGTTCATCTCCGTCGCCTCTGCGAACTGTGTGCATTTACGCACACATCCAAAAGGAAAAAAGAAAACCCTCACCCTCCCTGCCCACTTCGTCCCCACCCACTCGCTGTGCACTCCTCCGTAACTCTGCACCTCATCAATTTTAATCACGGCGGCCACCCTTAAGCTCAACGGGTGTCATCGGTGGGCAGAGGTCGCGCTCCAAATGGCACGAGATATCACCCCTACTGCTTGCCTATCTGCACTGACTTTCTGGACTCTCATCGATTGGGGTTTTCTGCGAGATTGGATCGGGGATTTTTCTCATGGAAAAGGTAATTAATTTAGCGATATATTCACTCATTTCGTATCGTAGTCCGTCGCTCTCTGTTAATCAACCGGCGTAAATCACCATGGATTCATTTTTCTTCTAGCTGATTCGAGGGTTTTCATTCAAGTGTCCATAGTTCGAGCACAAGTCGGGCAAGTGTGTTTGCGGCCAGTCGGATACGCAGTTCTATCTCACCATTCCAGATGACTTCAGGGAGCGCTCGGTATGTTCAATCTCACCCTACCACGGTGGCCTAGCCTAAATTTATGAACATATACTGTATATTGCTACATTTGGATAAAAGGTACGATGCCACATGCAGCCTAAACGTCGAAGACATTTTTTATAAATTAGGAAAATTAATGATGTATTGTTCATTCAGTTACTCTCATATTTGCATCAAATCTTTGTTACATTATCTATTTTTAAATATATATTTTGTACTTTGCTTTCAGCTATATATTGTTCTGCTTTCAGAATTACTCCCATATTTGCATGTTGCTATTTTATTTCAATATATCTAATTAATGATCTTAATTTTCATTTCAAGAAGTACATCCCTTGCTTTGCAAGAACACTAGTAGAAGGAAATCTTGGGCTTTACTTTGTTGATGACTCCATGGATATCATATTAACAATCCAGCATGGATTTACGATGACAGTTAGGGTAAAACTTGATAAAGATGGTCACTCCTATTTCGATAGGGACCTTTGGAGAAAAATTTCTATTTTTTATGTACTGAAAGCTGGTAATAAAATTCTAGTGCGTGCACCACAACCTAGTCAAATTAGCATGGATGTTTACTTCCCCAACATCATCAGCCGATCATAGTCTGATCGAGGTTAGTGTTCTTTCAACTTTCTCCATGCTAGCATATTACTTAGCAAAATTGGGGTATTTGTTCCGACTAACTAATAATTATTTAAGCAACAAATTGTGGTTTCATTTTCTGACTCTGTTCCTAGGCAATAACAAATTCTATGTAACAATTTATGCCCACTATTCTTTTTCCATGTTCTGAATAAATAATACATTTCCACCTTCTAAGTAGGATATGTTGGATGCATAGTTAATGATCTGTATGTTACTTGGCGTGCCAAATTTCACTGGAAAGACTTGAAGCATGTCATAAAATTTGTTGATAATCTTTTGACAGAGATAGCACAATGTATGACCACTGGATTTTGGATGCGATTAATACTGCACACATTGAACAACACCAATTGTGTGCACAAAACGCTGGTACAAAGTCTACATTGCAATAGAAATTGCCCGCTGCAGCTGTTCTTGAATTGATTTCCCGGCGTGGTCGAATTACACTTGTGCATGGTAATAATGCTAAAGTGATTGCAAGCTACTGCGTTTCCGCAGAAATGAAACCATTCAAATTAACAAGTTCTCGCTTGTTGTGGCAATGCATCCACAATGGAAAATTGGAGATATTATTCTAC
Organism: Triticum dicoccoides; assembly: GCF_002162155.2. NCBI lineage: Eukaryota > Viridiplantae > Streptophyta > Magnoliopsida > Poales > Poaceae > Triticum > Triticum dicoccoides. The sequence goes on along the minus strand of NC_041383.1, from coordinate 343,326,154 downwards.
TCATGCTCTACCAAGGCACATGAGGGTTCTTCCTTTTCATTGACGAGATGCCGAGTCACCGTGATGAAGCTGCTTCCAGCGGATAGTTGTGGTTGTTGTCCCTCAACCTCTTAAAATGTGCTAGTTGTTACTATGTTAGGTATGTAGATATGGACCATATGTAACAATTGTTAAGTTTGGAATTGTTAAAGATCGTGTTACCAAGATCTGCCTTTTGTCGAATAGTGTCACCACTATATATATATGTTACTCAAATGTTGTTAGCCAAGTTCTTAAACTTTCATGGAAAGTATTAGTATTGTACATAGTTCATTTAGTTTAAGCATGTGCCCGATAGAGTAGAGGATGTCCATGTTTTCGACGTGGCGATCAGCACCGTTGTCTAGAAGGCATTTGCATATTAATTGTCCAAATTGCAAATTCAGATAATATATAGATAGGCCAGCCCATACAGTTGACATATTTGACATGCTTGAACAAATCAATCGAGCATATATATACATGCACAAATTATTGGTCCAGTGCCTAGTTCGATGAGTAATTTACAAACCGCTAGCTCACTAATTTACAAGAGTAAAACAAACCGCGCGCGCAAAAAAGAGCTACTGTGTAGCTAACGCCGACCCAACATGCACATCTACCATCGTCCATCAGTGTGTTGATCCTGGGCTTAGTGGGAGCGGAGACCACCAAGTCAGTGACCTTCACAGCTTGATCGATTGAGGTTGGGGCAGCCTCAACATTGGGGATCACCAATACTGCCTCGGGCGTAGCGCTCACCAGGGCTACGAAGACCGCCCGGTCTGCCCTAGCGGCGTTTAGTGAGACGATGTTGGCTCTCGCTTGGGCTGCCGTGACGGCCCCCAGGCATGCCCCAGCGATGTCCGACGCTGCGCCCTCCTCCATCTAGGACATAAGCCTGTGCCACGTCTGACGCCCGCCACAATCACAGTTGTCCTTGAGTCGCTGCTGTTCCTACTCGGTTGTCCGCACCGTCCACCACACTCTGCGCCGAGCCAGTAGTACCGCTCGCTAGCGATCCCTTTCCGCTTTTAGGACGACCCTGGCTAACCTGGCGGCTTGCTCGTACCGCATTTCCTGCTTCCACTGGTCGTTGTTCGGAGAGGCGGCGACATGGCCTTCCACCTCCAAGCCGACTGTCGTGCCTTCAGCCTTGATTTAGCTGTTTCCCAACTCCATCCCATTATCGGTTGTTGGGGGTATGCTGGTATGCGTGGGTAACTAGCTAGCAAGGGGACCAGTAGTTAGTCGATGCCATCGGCCATTCTTGTGGTTATTTATAGCTAGCAGTTGGCTAGGGGATTGATGGTTTTACAGTTTACCCCTGTGGCTACGTGGGAAGTCTTCGCTGGAGCATGGGAAGACTAAGTGGAGCACACAATTCCCAACACACAACCGTATGCTGTGTCACGTGCTATCACACACGTGTTAACAAAAGGACACGTATGTGTAACTTACGAATCATCACACATGAGTAATCACACCACGTATCGTGTGCGATGCTCCTAGCCATCGCAAACAACTCGTTTGCATTTTCAAAGTTTTCTGTACACACATAGTCGGCACAAAACAACTATAGCAACTGTCAACAAGGGTTAGGGACACCATAAATACATCTCTTCGCACCCTATCATCTCATTCCTCTCGCAGCCTCTAAATATGGCCTTCTTATCCCCTTTTGTTATTTTTTATCATCGCAAACAGTTCACCGAGTGACCTGTGTCGGGGAAACTGATCCACGAACACCTATGGGACCGGCGGATCGAGCCCCTTTCGGTTCGGCGGGGGGCGGAGATCGCACGAAGAGCGGATCGAGGCAAAGCACACGAGCAGTTTACCCAGCTTCGGAGCTCTCCGGAGAGATAACACTCCTACTGCTGCATGTCTGAGTGTATTGAGTTCTTGCTCGGGAGCGCTGAGTGCTACAGTACACACTAGCTGCTAGCGAGACCGAGCGTGAGTGTTTTTCTGCCTTCGAACCCCCTCTCTACGTTGCGCGTGGGCCTCCTTTTATATGCTAAAGGGGTCTCCGACAGGTGGCAACGTAGACAAGGGTAAAAATGGAAAAGGAATTGTGGTTGGTACAACTACCTGTACAGTGTATCATACCTAACCCTGACGGCAGGGGACAAAGGCATTAAATGCCCGTCTACGTCGCCCAAATAGTGCAAAAAGGGACCATCAGGGACGCCACCGCTTGCCACGATGGCAATCTTGTCAGTGTCGCTTGCCACCGCGCACCGCTGGCCGCACAGCCTCTTGCCACGCACACCTGGAAAGGTCCTAGGGCGACACGTTGGTGGATGTGCTAGAGCGCGGGTACAGAGTGGTAGTTTGCCGCGGCAAGCGCCTTGCCGCGGTCGTTGTCTTGTCGCGTCTGGAAGCTTGTCGCTCATCGGGCCTCGCCGGGACGCGTGGCGCGTCGCGGCAAGTTCCTTGAGATGCCTTGGTTGGCCTTCCCGGCAAGCTCCTCTTGCCGGGGCCTTGTCTCCTTGGCTTGAATACTTTGTTCTTGAATGGCTCCAAAGGAACCACGAAGGACCTTGGCGGTCACCCGGCAAGCCTTGCCGCGGGGTGCTGCAACTGCCCGTGCACAAGTTCGGGATACTAGGGTACCCCTACTCTAGTACACCGACAGGAGCCCCCGGGCCTGGGCCACACACGGTGCCGAGCGCTGTTGGGCCAGGCCCAAAACAAGGCACGGGCACGCGCGGCCTGGGTTACGCCGTATCTCACTCTGCATCCACCGCGCCCTCCTCGAACGGCACGCGTCGAATGCGGCATCGTGGGAGAGATCGTGGGTGGTTTCTTTATTCGGAAAGACGGAACGTATGCCCCCTCCCTCTTTATAAGCAGGGGAAACAGGGGCAGTTCGCCCATCTCGCCGGTTGCTATTCCAATCTCAAAAACCTCCGCCACTCCCCCCTTCTTCCCATAGCTGAAAGAGAGCAGCGCTCCGCCCCCCATCGCCACCGGCACCACCAACGCCGTCGATCTCTCTCACCACCTCCGCCATGGCTCCGAAAGCCGGGAAGGTTGTGAAGTCGGCCGAGGCGCAGCGGCTCGCGGCACTGCGAAAGGAGCGGGCAACCTTCCCCCCTCAGCTCGCCGCGAAGGAGCTGAGGGAGTATTACTACCTCTTCTGGTCGACGGAGATGCGAGCGCATCCGCGCACGAATGTACTCTCAGCTGCCGCTTCGGAACTGGCTCCGAATGGATATCCCTTCTTCGCGTTGTTCTTCTACTGCGGGCTCTGCCCGCCTTTCTCTGAGTTTTACTGTGACATTATGAACACCTACGGGTTCCGCCTCCTTGACTTCACCCCCAACGCCGTTCTGACCATGGCAGTTTTCGCACATCTCTGCGAAAACTTTGTCGGAGTCTATCCAAATGTAGCTCTTTTTCGCCACTTCTTTATGCCCCGAGTTGAGAGAGGGGAGCCTTTATCCAGCAGAATCGCCTGGATCTCGAGAACTGGCAAGAAGGAAGCTTATCTGGAGGGAGAGCTCCGCAGCAAGTGGGATGAATGGAGAGCAGACTGGTGCTGGATTGTCGAGGAGAACCCGCAGCCATTTACCGCCCAGCGCCAAGCCCCAGTAGCGCACGGCAACGATTGGAGCAACGTGGCCCCGGAAGACGATAGGCTGAAGATTGCCGTCACCCGGATCCTACGCCTCAGGCTTGCCGGGCTCACCGTAGGCGCCGTTGGCGCAGATTTTCTTCGCCGCCGCATCGCCCCCCTGCAGGAGAGGAGGAGACCCGCCTGGGAGTTCCAGAATGCGGCGGATATCATGAGGCTGCGCCCAGGCCTCAACTTCAACTTCACTATCCTGGAACTGAATGCAATGCTCCTGGAACTGTTCAAGCATGATCCTCAACATCCCGAAGTGTTCAGGTTGCCGAGGGGTGTCGTTCCGCTGTGCAACAACTCCTCGCTCGACCGCATTCGTGCAATGATGCCGCTGTGCGATTCGCATGGAATTGTCCCAACTTGGCAAGAGCCTGCAGACGACGTCGTGCAGGAGTTCTTTGATGGCTTGGTAGAAGTGCCGGTCCGCTCCGATGAACAGAAGAGCCTTACTCACGACACCACCGATGCGGAGATGCAGCGCATCGCCACTAGGCTGGAAGAGGCGGCGGCAGCCGCTGCCGCGTGTGAGTTTGGATTCACCATGGAGGAGGCAGAGGCAGCAGAGGCGGCAAGCCTTGCCGAGCGAGAGGAGCTTGCCGGCGAGGGAGAGCTTGTCGGGCCTGAAGCTGAGTCGAGCGAGCCCGCCGAGGGCGCGAGCGACTCGTTGAAGATCGACTCCTCCTCTTTCTCACCTTCAGACAGCTCGCCGCAAGTGGAGCCCCCAGCTCCACCAAGAAGGCGTCTCCGCAAGGCCGGGGACGTAGCGGGGCGGCAGACGGGTCAACAGCCGCCGCGCTGCGCGACGTGCTCCACCGTGGCAAGCACTGTTGCCGCGGGAGCACCTCACACCGCTGCGGCAACTGGAGCGGGGCCCTCCCGGACCACCGCTTCTGCTCCCGCCAAACGGCTAAGGGAACCTACTCCTCCGCCTTGTCGCGCCGAAGGCGGGCCGGACTTCGACCTCTCCGCGCTCAGCTCCAACGAGGAAGAGGAAGAGTAAGATTCTTTGCTGTACTTGTAGTTCTTCAATTCTTGCTGTTTTGTCTTGTATCTGATTTGCTTTACTCCGAACCCATTCCTTTTCAGGACTCTGGCCCAGAGAGCGGCGAAGAGAGCCAAGGTCCCGGTGATTGTCATCGAGGACGAACCCACCGCGACAGCAGGGGGTGTGTTCGAGACCACCTTGCCGGACCCGACAACTATTCCCCAAAGCAGCCCCCAACGCAACCCCCAGCGTAAGTATATGGTTTACTTCCTGCTATTAGGCGCGCATGGGTGCTCTTTCTTTGCTGACATCTGACTATTTGTTTGCGTAGGAGCGGAGCAGTCTCACCAGGAGTGCCCGGAAGCCGCTCCCGACATGCCATCTGCTTCGACTACACCGCCAAGGGAGGATTCCCCGGCAAGGGAGCGTTCTTCGGCAAGGGAGAATTTTCCGGTAAGGGAGAAGTCTCCGGCAAGGGACAGTTCTCCGGCAAGGGACAGCACCAGCGACCCCCCGGTGGCGGAGACCATGACTGTAGATCCTAGTACAGGTAATCCTCTTGCTTGAAAACTTCCCTTGGGTTCTTCTTCTTCTGATTTTCTTTTTGAATATTTGCTTGACTTTTCTTCCTTTTCCGGTCGTCAGGTCCATCTGCCACGGAGCCGATGGAAACCGAGGTCGCCGGCGAGGAGAACGCGCGTGGCAATATCGACGACGCCGCTGTCACCGAAGAAGAAGCCAACGCTGATGATCCCGCCGGCGGAGAGGCCGCCAAAGCTGCCGCCGCAGAAGCTGGCGAGGGGTCCGGCGATCGTACTGACGGCCCCGAGGCCGCAGGAGCGTCAGGCGCTACGCCGACCGCCGATCCCTCTGCCGCTGCTGCAGCGTCAGGCTCCGAAGAGCCCCAGCCCGGCGCCTATTTGAAGGCCGGCGATGGCGTCTTCATCAAGCTCCCCTGGGCGTCGAGCTCCAGGGCGCCGATCGAAGGAGAAATCTTTGATGAAGAGTTGCTCGCCTCCGCTGGGCTGACGCTGGTCGACGCGCCAAGCAGCAGCAGCGGCGAGCCTGAGGAGGAGCAGCTGCTGCGGAAGCTGTTGTCGCTCTACCACGCCCGACAGGCCAAGCTGGTATCCCGAGAAGCGCTTGTCGCGAAGGCAGGAGTGGACATCGAGAAGCGCGCGGAGGAGCTCCGGGGCCTCAACCAGGAAGCTCTCCGGTCCCTGGCAGAGGAGCGGGAGCAACTCGCCGAGGAGCGTAAAGCCTTCCTCCTCGAGAAGGCTGAAGTTGAAGAGCAACAGCGGCTTGCTGCCGAGAAGCTGTCTGCGCAGGAAGGCGAGTTGGCACAGCGGAAGGTTAACCTTGACAGCCACGAGGAGGAGCTTGCCGCGCGCGAGCAAACATTCGGCGGGGCTCTCAAGGAAGCAGAGGATGCTGCCGCAGCTACCGAGGCCGCCAAGAAGGAGCTGGAGACGAAGGTGGCACAGCTGGAGGCCGATCTCAAGGTGAGCGGCGAGGAGCTTGCTGCGCTCAAGCGTGAGCGCAAGAAGGACGCCTACACCCTTGGCGAGCTGCAGGGTCGTCTCGCCGAGAGGAGCAAGGAGCTTAGCGCCTCCAAGGACTCCAACGCAGATCTTGAGTTGAAGCTGACTACTTTGACCAAGATGCTGGACGGCGCCAGGGAGCAGGAGGTGTCCTTGAAGGAGAAGATCAAGGCCGACGAGGCGCTGCTGGCGAGTGCTGCTGCCGCCCAGAACACTTTTAGGGAGAATATGGAGCACTGGACCGAGGGTCTCGTGGATGTTGCCGTAGCCATCGACAGGGAGCTGGCGCAGCTGGGGATGGAGGATCTCGGGTATTCCTCCGATGAGCACCTTCAACCCAGCGCCAAGCTCAGCTTGTTCTTCAAAGGCGTGGCGACGGCCCTCCAGCGACTCCCAGAGAAGATCCCAAAGCAGCTGGCCGACGAATCGCGCAAGATCTGCGCGGGAGCTCTTCAAAAGGTGCTGGTGAAGGCGGCCTTCCGCAACCCAGGCCTCAACCTCACCAACGTCCTCAGGACCTTGCCGCCGGATGCTGATCTAGAAGCGCTCAAGACCCTTGTCGCACCCATTGTGGACAAGGTGAGCGGGATCAAGAGGGTTGAGGGCGATCGCGTAGATTAGGCCGCCCGTTTTCTCTTATTCTTGTCGCTGCTGGTCATGTTATGAGAACAATTTGTTAGAGCTGCGACAAGCTATCTTGTAATATGACTCTACTCCGGGTAGCAATTGCTATGTTATTTCCTTTACTTGATTCCTTCCTTTGTATGTTTTTGCCCTACGCTTTTAGGGAACTTGTCGGCGCAGGCACCTTAGCCGCGAGCGCTGAGTGCGGGACGTCAACAGCCTGCTGGCGGTGCCGCTACCGACAAGAAACCTTGTCGCAACTAGTCGCAGCTCACTTAAGTTGTTGAGCGGACTCGAAACAAAGTAAGGGTGCAACTAGCTACGAGTTGGTTCCTCCGCGCATAGGTTTTCCATACAAAGCACGGTCGTTCGAGGAAGATAACTTAAAATTTTTAAAACTGATTGCTCAAACTTTAGCAACTTAGATTTTCTGTCGTTTGCTTCCCGGTAAGGCGAAACTTCCTCGAACGACGCTTGGTCCACACCATTATCTTCTCCTTCCCCCCCCGGCAAACTTGTGGGCGAGGGAACCTTCCTTTCTTTGAGAAAGAGAAAGAAGAGAAAATAAAGATATGGAGCCTTACGGCTCGTTATTGCTTACCGGGGGTAGGCGCTGCACAAAGTGTCAGATAACGCATGCAAAAAAAGCATGAAATTGACAAGATGTGCGGAGCACATGAGCTTTACTTATGCACGGGGTCTGCGCCCGGCTTCGTACAAAGGATTACATGCAACATCGGCAAGACTTGTACAAAAGGTGGTTGCTGGAACAGGTTCCGGCAACCGCGCCTTATGGGTAAAACTTACAAAGATGCTCAATGTTCTAGGAGTTGCTCACCGGAATGCCATCTTCGGTCTCAAGGCGGACAGCGCCAGGCCTAGTGACTCGTTTCACCCGGTAAGGGCCTTCCCACTTCGGCGTCAACTTGTTGGAATTCTTGGCGGACTGAACGCGCCGAAGAACAAGGTCGCCTTCCTTGAGACTTCTGGCATTAACTTTGCGGCTATGGTAGCGGCGCAAAGCTTGCTGGTATCGAGCAGCTCGTACAGCAGCCTGAAGACGGTCCTCCTCAAGGAGAAGCGCGTCATCTTGTCGCAACTGCTCTTGCTCAAGCTCATCATAAGCGAGCACTCGAGGTGACCCGTATACGAGTTCCGTGGGGAGAACTGCCTCTGCTCCATAGACTAGAGCGAAAGGTGTCTGGCCAATGGCTCGATTTGGCATCGTCCTGATCGACCAAAGAACCACCGGCAGCTCCTCAATCCAGTTCTTTCCGCACTTGCACAGCCTGTCGAAAGTCCTGGTCTTGAGCCCGCGCAGCACTTTAGCATTCGCCCTCTCTGCTTGACCGTTACTTCTCGGATGAGCAACAGAAGCGAAGCAGACCTTGGCGCCAAGATCTTGGACGTACTGCATGAAGGTGCGGCTCGTGAATTGCATGCCGTTGCCGGTGATGATCCTGTTAGGGATCCCGAAGCGGCAAACAATCGACCTGAAGAACTTGACTGCTGACTGTGCTGTCACCTTCCTCAATGCTTCCACTTCTGGCCACTTTGTGAACTTGTCGATTGCAACGTACAAGTACTCAAAGGCCCCGACAGCTCGGGGAAAGGGGCCGAGGATGTCGAGCCCCCAGACCAAAAATGGCCAGGATAAAGGGATCGTCTGGAGAGCTTGAGCTGGCTGGTGTATCTGCTTGGAATGGAACTGGCACGCTTCACACTTGGTTACTTGTGCAGTTGCATCCTGGAGGGCTGTCGGCCAAAAGAAACCTTGCCGGAACACTTTGCCGGCAAGTGCTCTTGCGCCAATGTGGTGACCACATATGCCTCCATGTATCTCTACCAACAGCTTTTGTCCGTCTTCCCGGTGAATACACTTCAATTTCACGCCGTTGAGTCTTCTTCTGTACAGTGTGTTGTCGACAAACTGGTACATACTTGACTGTCGGGCTACTCTTTCTGCTTCTTCTTGCTCTTCGGGAAGTTCTCCTGTCTGATGGAAACGGACAATCTGCTGTGGCCATGCTGGAGCTTGCGGCTCGACAACAAGGACTAAAGGCACATCTGCTGCTGCGGGAACATCCGCTTCTATGGCGAGAACCTGCGGCTCAGCCGGAGCTTGACGTTCCCCGGCAAGCTTGCCGGAGCAAAACTTGTCGGGAGCGTCTGCTTCAACGGAACAAACCCTAGGGCTTGCCGGAGCAGACTGTTCCTCAGCACCCTTGGTGTTGATCTTGAGGACCTTCTTGGCGGCGGCTTCGGGGAGCTCTGCCGGAAAATAGTCACCAGAAATCAACTTCCTCTTCTTGCTCTGTCCAGTTGATGGCGTTACAGACGGTTGAGTCAGTTTGAGCACAAAGATCCCTGGTTCCACAGGTAACTTAAGTGCGGCGCACTTCGATAGGCCATCGGCAATGTCGTTCTGAGCTCTTGGAACATGTTCCATCTGTAGGCCGTCAAAGTGCTCTTCTAGCTTTCTCACTTCATCAACGTAAGCTTCCATCAACGGACTCTGATAATTCTTGTTCACTTGGCGGACGACAAGCTGTGAGTCACCCCTGACAATGAGCTTCTTGATCCCAAGGTCTGCTGCGATCCTGAGACCGGCAAGCAAACCTTCATACTCTGCGGTATTGTTTGTTGCTTGCTCCTTGGGAAAGTGCATCTGGACTATGTACTTGAGGTGCTCTCCGGTGGGTGCAACAAGTAGCACGCCCGCACCGGCGCCTTGCAGCGAGAAGGCACCATCAAAGTACATCAGCCACTCTTTGCTTGCTTCCTTGACGGGGATGCTCGTTTCTGGAATTTCTTCATCTTGTGTTGGCGTCCATTCTGCTATGAACTCCGCCAATGCTCTGCTTTGGATAGTTGAAGTGCTCTCAAACTTGAGGCCAAAGCTTGACAGTTCTAGTACCCACTCGATAATCCTGCCTGTTGCTTCTAGATTTTGCAGTATCCTCTTCAGCGGAAAACGAGTGATGATTGTGATCTCATGTGCTTGGAAGTAATGGCGCAGCTTTCTCGAGGCCATGAGAAGGCCGAAAAGCAATTTCTGCACACCAGAGTACCTTGACCTAGCCCCCTGCAGAAGGGAACTGACAAAGTAAACTGGGCACTGCACCATTCTTTTCTGCATCTTCTCACGCGCCTGCACAGATCCATCTTTGTCGGGACCAGATCTTGCCGGTGAAGTCCCCTGCTTGTCGCTGGATGCATCTGCCGTTGTTGCTGGCTCATCATCCGCCTCCCTCTCCGCTACTAACGCAGCACTAACCACTTGATTGGTTGCCGCTATATATAGTAGCAACTTCTCTTGTGGCTTAGGTGCGACAAGTGTTGGAGTGGAGGACAGGTATCTCTTTAAGTCCTGCAGTGCAGCCTCCGCTTCAGGAGTCCATTTCATTGGACCTGCCTTTTTCAATATTTTGAAAAATGGCAGGGCGCGCTCAGCAGACCTAGAGATAAACCTGCTGAGAGCAGCTACGCAACCGATAAGTCTTCGTACATCCTTGACGCGCTTTGGTGCTTCAATCTGCTCAATGGCCTTGATCTTGTCGGGATTGGCTTCAATTCCCCGCTGAGACACGAAGAACCCGAGAAGCTTGCTGGAGGGGCCTCCAAACACACACTTCTCGGGGTTAAGCTTGAGGTTGATCTTGCGCAGATTTGCAAAGGTTTCGTCTAAATCTTGAATCAGAGTCGCCTTGTCCCTGCTCTTGACCACTATGTCATCCATGTAGGCTTCCACATTTCTGTGTATTTTCGGCTCAAAAGCGTCATGGACTACCCTTGCAAATGTTGAACCAACATTCTTTAAACCGAAAGGCATCCGTACGAAACAGTATGTGCCACATGGGGTGATGAATGCGGTCTTCTCCTCATCCTCTTCTGCCATGAAGATCTGATGGTATCCTGAGTATGCATCAAGAAATGAAAGTAAGTCACATCCGGCCGTGGAGTCAACAATCTGGTCGATGCGCGGCAAGGGAAATGGGTCTTTGGGACAAGCTTTATTGACATCGGTAAAGTCGATACAAAGCCTCTATTTCCCGTTTGCCTTGCGCACGACTACAGGGTTGGCCAACCACGTAGGATGGAGCACTCCTCTGACAAGGCCTGCTGCTTCCAATTTCTTGATTTCTTCTGTGATGAATTCTTGGCGCTCCACTGCCTGCTTCCTGACTTTCTGCTTGACGGGCCGCGCATGAGGACAGACAGCAAGATGGTGCTCGATTACTTTCCTGGGAACACCGGGGATGTCAGACGGTTGCCACGCAAATACGTCGATGTTCGCCCGCAGGAAAGCAACGAGCGCGCTTTCCTATTTAGGGTCGAGAGTGGCACTGATGGTAAAGGTACCACCAGTGCCATCCTCCTTGGCGGACACCTTCTTGGTCTCTGGTGGAGCTGCCATGGTCTTCTTACACTTGCCGGTGGAGCTCGATGGTGTGTCCTCGACGGTAGCGCAGCACTCCGAAGAGGTGCACTTGCCGGAGTGGGCATCAGAACTCTTGCCGGACTTGGTCTTCTTCTTCGCCACGGGAGCTTCAACGTCAAGTGACTTGCGATCTGTTGCGGCTGCTGCTTCCCGGTAGATCTTGTCGGCGCAGATAAGAGCATCCTTCTTGTTGCCAGGGATAGAGATGACACTTATCAGGCCTGGCATCTTCAGCATGTTGTATGCATAGTGAGAGGCTGCCATGAATTTGGCGAGTGCTGGACGGCCGAGTATCCCATTGTAAGGCAATGGAAAGTCAGCAACGTCAAAAGTGACCCTCTCAGTCCTGAAGTTCAACTCGCTACCAAATGTCACCGGCAACGTGATCTTTCCCTTCGGCTTGCTCCTTCCCGGATTGATTCCTTGGAATGTGCCGGTCTCTTCGAGCTCGCCATCAGGGATCTGTAGTTTCTGGAGTACCGCGGAGGAGATCAGGTTCAAGCCGGCCCCGCCGTCAACTAGCATCTTAGTGACCTTGAGGTTGCGGATAGTTGGTGAAACCAACATCGGCAAGCACCCGACCGCAGTTATGCGATCAGGGTGGTCCTCAATATCAAAGATGATAGGCGTGCTGGACCATTTCAGAGGCTTGCGTGACTTGACGGGTGGTTCTGCCGCATTGACTTCCCGCACCCACTGCTTGAGCTGGCGGTGTGAAGTATGCAGAGAAGCACCGCCGTCAACGCACAGGACCTCTGTGGCTTTCTGGAACTCCTGCTCATTGGTCTCGTCATCATCCATATCTTCATCGTCATCGTCATCTTCATCCTTGTCGCGGCCGCGGGGAGGTCTGTCTCCTTGCCGCTGCTTGGCCTTGCCGCGGCGTCCTCCTCGGCCGGGGCGTTTCTTGCCGGCTCCTCCAGCACCTTCCTGGGCCTTCTCCTTGTTGCGTCGCTCGTATTCAGCCTTTTGCTGCTCGACAAGCTGCTCGACCTTCTTGCAGCTCTGGAGGTCATGGCCCTTGGTGCGGTGGATCTTGCAGTACTGCTTGTTGGTGCTGTCCTGCTTGTTGGCGACCGCCACAGCCTGGTAGTTGGTGCCTGCGGCAATCTCCTCGCCGGAGCTACCAGCTTTGGCTTTCTTGGCGCCACCTCCGTTGCCGGACTGCTCAACGACTAGCACATCTTTGCCTTTCTTCTTCCTGTTGTTCCACCGCCGGTTTTTCTTTGCCGGGGCAGCCTCCTCACTATCAGATCCTCCTTCTTCTGTATTCTCTCCGGGGAGTTTCCTCCCTTCCTCAGCACGTGCACACTTGTCGGCCAGGGCATATAGCTCACTGACGTCTCTGATCTTGCACATCGCCATCTCCTCCCGCATCCTGCGATTTCGCACGTTCTGATGGAACGTGCTGATTACCGCGGCAGGGTGGACATCTGGGATGTTGTGCTGTACGCGGCTGAATCTCTGAATGTACTTGTGCAGGGGCTCTCCTTCCTTTTGGGAGAGCAGATGAAGGTCGCTCTCTTGGCCATGAGGCTTGTGGCCGCCTGTAAAGGCGCCGACAAACTGATGGCATAGGTCTGCCCAGGAGGATATGGAGTTGTCCGGCAAGTGCATGAGCCAGGATCTGACATTGGGCTTGAGCACCAACGGGAAGTAGTTGGCCAGGATCTTGTCGTCCCGCCCTCCGGCAGCTTGCACCGCGATGGTGTAGATGCTGAGGAACTCCGACGGATGCGACTTGCCGTCGTACTTCTCTGGTACGTCTGGCTTGAAATTCTTCGTGTTGGGCCACTGGACTTGCCGCAGCTCACGAGTGAACGCAGGGCAACCTACCGCATACGGCAAGTCGCCTGGTTCCCCTGGTGCATGCATGTCGACAGAGGGCCCAGCGCGCTGGTCCGATTGACGCCGCGCTTCTCTTCGGCGCTCGATGCGAGTACGAGCGTCTTCTTGCTGTCGTTCGTGAAGAACTTGGCGCTGATCGCGACGAGCTCGTGGATCTGATGATGCGGTGGAGTCGCTGTCAAGGTGGATCCAGCAAGTCGGCGATCTTGGCCTTCGGGGTGGAGAGTGCATGGTGGTTGCACCCCCACCGGTTTCGTCGCCATCGGCTCGTGCCTGGCAGTCCTGCCGCGGCAGCGATGTACTCGGCTGCCGCGGAGTGTCGCCGTTGGCGAAGCCGATGAGACTCTGAATGGTGGCCCTCCATTCATCGATCTTGTCTGTCGTTGGAGGGTAATCCAGGAGCAGTTGAGCTCGCGCCAAAGCTTCTGCTGGAGTGGTGGGCGGCAGTGGCGAACGGCGTGAGGAGCGGGATATGCTCGGACTTCTAACTATGTTAGAAGGAGTAGTATCCCGTCCAGGCGATCGTGTCTCACTCGTGCCAGCATGTTGGCGTGCATGCTGGTCTTGAGCACCCCGAGATCCACCAACTCAATCTTGGTCCAACGAACGTATGGCACTGCGAATACCATGACGCTGTCAGTCCTGCGCCTCCTAAGATGGGCACGGTGCATGTACGGACACCGAGGTCTGCGCAGCCTTGTCCTTGGACCTGGCAGCACCGTGAGCTCCCTCGTCGATGCCCGTTCTTCCGCCGGCGTCTACCCCACCACCCGTTTGCTCCGGTGGTGGTGGGATCGACGTGGACGGAACAGCTGCCGCCGAAGCCTTCTTCTTCGGTGGCATGTCGATGAAGAAGATGAAGATCTAGCTCGTGTGAACGTCGGATCAGGTTCACACAACCTCGATTCCCCCTACCTGGCGCGCCAAAGATGTCGGGGAAACTGATCCACGAACACCTATGGGACCGGCGGACCGAGCCCCTTTCGGTTCGGCGGGGGGCGGAGATCGCACGAAGAGCGGATCGATGCGAAGCACACGAGCAGTTTACCCAGCTTCGGAGCTCTCCGGAGAGATAACACTCCTACTGCTGCATGTCTAAGTGTATTGAGTTCTTGCTCGGGAGCGCTGAGTGCTACAGTACACACTAGCTGCTAGCGAGACCGAGCGTGAGTGTTTTTCTGCCTTCGAACCCCCTCTCTACGTTGCGCATGGGCCTCCTTTTATATGATAAAGGGGTCTCCGACAGGTGGCAACATAGACAAGGGTAAAAATGGAAAAGGAATTGCGGTTGGTACAACTACCTGTACAGTGTATCATACCTAACCCTGACGGCAGGGGACAAAGGCATTAAATGCCCGTCTACGTCGCCCAAGTATTGCAAAAAGGGACCGTCAGGGACGCCACCGCTTGCCACGATGGCAATTTTGTCAGCGTCGCTTGCGACCGCGCACCGCTGGCCGCACAGCCTCTTGCCACGCGCACCTGGAAAGGTCCCAGGGCGACACGTTGGTGGATGTGCTGGAGCGCGGGTACAGAGTGGTAGTTTGCCGCGGCAAGCGCCTTGCCGTGGTCGTTGTCTTGTCGCGTCCGGAAGCTTGTCGCTCATCGGGCCTCGCCGGGACGCGTGGCGCGTCACGGCAAGTTCCTTGAGATGCCTTGGTTGGCCTTCCCGGCAAGCTCCTCTTGCCGGGGCCTTGTCTCCTTGGCTTGAATACTTTGTTCTTGAATGGCTCCAAAGGAACCACGGAGGACCTTGGCGGTCACCCGGCAAGCCTTGCCGCGGGGTGCTGCAACTGCTCGTGTACAAGTTCGGGATACTAGGGTACCCCTACTCTAGTACACCGACAACCTGTTTGCCTGGTATCACACACATATTGTCACTTGTAAACGTTTGTGTTACTTTATCATCGCAAACAGTTCACCCGAGTTGCCTATTTTTCGCATATCACACACATCTTATTAAGATGAACTATTTCTGTTGCCTCAGCTCATCACAAACGGTTCATCCGAGTGAACTATATGCCGCCTGTCGCACACACCTTGATTTGCCCGATAGTTTCTATTGTGTTACCTAATCACAAACGGTTCATCCGGGTGAACTGTATGCCATATATCACACACACCTTCATCTTGCTGCCCGTTTCTGTTGTTAAGCTCATCACAAACAGTTCATTCGAGTGAACTGTATGCCATGCATCGCACACGCAACTATAATCTGGATCGTGTTTAATGTCTCCACCATCGCAAATGTTTTGTATCTTTTTTGGCCGGTTTTATTACATCACCGTTTGTGATTAATGCGTCACACATAGTTTTGTCGAAGGGTATCTGTTCATAGTGTTGCGTTTGGACTATCCCGCAGTAGTGACCTATTGAACCCCAAATGCCTAACTAACCTAGTAAGACTTGTTTTGTATTAATCAACTAATTCCTACAGACAAACCAATCAAGTTAAATGAATCAAGCCAAACCAAATAAACCAACACTTTGTGCTTGAGTGTTTTGCAATTACTTTCATGCAAGTTTTCCCTTTGCATGAACTGTGTCCTTATGATTGCGATGTGTTATTTTCTGTCAATGTTAGGTTAAGAGGAGTGCAACCCCTGGGACTGTGAGGAGTGCACCTTTGACAACTACAAGAACCAAGGCAAGTTCCACTTTGATCATGTTACCCTGTATTTTTATTTGCACTGTAGTTTTGCCATGTTAGGTGTGTGAGTTAGGATGCACTACAAAAAAATAAACTTCCGTGCCGATACGTGTTTTTCACAGCAGGTCATGTTTTCTGTCATGCATGTACATCCATGATGATTTTATGACAGAATCAAGATAGTCATACCTGTGCTGTCGTAGAAGTGTTCCATGACAATACCAAAATTATCATCATGGAAGTATCCACTTCCATGACAATAAATGGCACGTCATGGAAGTGCTTTCGTCAAGGGTAACTGACACGTGGAACCCACTTTAACGGGTCACCGTTAAGCTATCATGTTCCAGTTTGAATCCGATAACCCGTTAACAGCCATGACCATTGAGGATTTTCCATGTGTAATATTCTCAATGGCCAGAGGAACAACATGTCAGCTCACCGTTGGGACAGATGTCATCCACTCATTGGACCAAAGGCGCCTATGATACGTCGACACATGGCACGGCCCAATAGAGGCCCATTCCGGTGAAAAGGCCAGCCCGTTTGACTTGATCAAAAGGTAGCGAGCCTGCCCACGGAAAGCCTGTTAACGACCTGTTGGCATATATCCCATTTACAACCGCTAACTCACGTCCCGTTATGGCCTATCCGAATCATGCCCAGTAGCGTCATCTGGGCTTTCCAATATGATTCCAGCCCATTGTAACTTCCAGCCCATGTATGTCCCATGACGTCTTTGGCCCTGATAAGTCTCCAACGTATCTATAATTTTTGATTGTTTTATGATATTATATTATTTGTTTTTGATATTTATTGGGCTTTAATATGCTCTTTTATATTATTTCTGGGACTAACCTATTAACCGGAGGCCCAGTGCCAGTTTCTGTCTTTTAACCTATTTTAGTGTTTTACAGAAAAGGAATATCAAACGGAGTCCAAACGGAATGAAACCTTCACGAGGATCTTTCTTGGACCAAAAGCAATCCAAAAGACTTGGAGTTGAAGTCTGGGACTCTACAAGGAGGCCACGAGTCAGGAGGGCGC
>NC_041383.1:343299536-343308936 GCF_002162155.2 Triticum dicoccoides | reverse complement strand
ATGGGCCCCTCGTAGCTCCACCGACGTACTTCTTTCGCCTATATATACTCTTATACCATAGAAACATCAGGGCGAGCCACGAAACCACTTTTCCACCGCCGGAACCTTTTGTACCCGTGAGATACCATCTTGGGGACTTTCGCGGCAACCTACCGGAGGAGGAATCAATCACGGAGTGCTTCTAGATCAACACCATTGCCTCTCCGATGAAGCGTGATTAGTTTCCCACAGACCTTCGGGTCCATAGTTATTAGCTAGATGGCTTCCTCTCTCTATTTGATTCTCAATACAATGTTCTCCTCAACGTTCTTGGAGATCTATTCAATGTAATACTCTTTTGGGGTGTGTTTGACGAGATCCGATGAATTGTGGATTTATGAACTTGATTATCTATGAATATTATTTGGTTCTTCTCTGAATTCTTATATGCATGATTTGATATCTTTGCAAGTCTCTTCAAATTATCGGTTTAGTTTGTCCTACTAGATTGATCTTTCTTGCAATGGGAGAAGTGCTTAGCTTTGGGTTCAGTATTGCGGTGTCCTTTCCCAGTGACAGTAGGGGTAGCAAGGCACGTATTGTATTGTTGCCATCGAGGATAAAAAGATGGGGTTTATATCATATTGCTTAAGTTTAGCCCTCTACATCATGTCATCTTGCTTAATGAGTTACGCTGTTCTTATGAACTTAATACTCTAGATGAATGCTAGATAGCGGTTGATGTGTGGAGTAATAGTAGTAGATGCAGAATCATTTCGGTCTACTTGACACGGACGTGATGCCTATGTTCATGATCATTTCCTTAGATGTCTTCATAATTATGCACTTTTCTATCAATTGCTTGGCAGTAATTTGTTCACCCACCGTAATACATGCTATCTTGAGAGAAGCCACTAGTGAAACCTATGGCCCCCGGGTCTATTTTCTATCATATTACATGTCCTTTATTTACTTTGCATCTCGTTTACTATTTTGCAATCTTTACTTTCCAATCTGTACAACAACAATACCAAAAATATTTACTTTACTATCTTTATTAGATCTCACTTTTGCGAGTGACTGTGAAGGTATTAACAACCCCTTTATCGCGTTTGTTGCAAGGTTCTTGATTGTTTATGCAGGTACTAGGTGACTTGTGTGTTGTCTCCTATTGGATTGATACCTTGGTTCTCAAAACTGACGGAAATACTAACGCTACTTTGCTGCATCAGCCTTTCCTCTTCAAGGGAAAACCAACGCATTATCAAGAGGTAGCAAGAAGGATTTCCGGCGCCGTTGCCGGGGAGATCTACACCAAGTCAAGACATACCAAGTACCCATCATAAACTCTTCTCCCTCACATTACATTATTTGCCATTCGCCTCTCGTTTTCCTCTCCCCCACATCTAAAACGATTTTTGAAAACCTTGGACTTTTCTCGTTTTCCTCTTGTTTGCTTAAAGTTTGCCTTTCTTTCGCCATGGCCGAACCCAAAGGGGCTAAGGGTTTTCTCCCAGGTTTCAATACTTTGGAAAGCCCCTCTGTCCTCTCTAAACTCATAAATAATGATGCTATGGAAAGACCTACCGGGGTTATCGATGAGAGTTTGAATAATTTTGATGAAGATGACCCCAGAATTTTTGTTATTTGCTTGATGAATCTTCGAAAGATGCTTGGGATAGGCTATTAAGGATCCGACCCAGCTATGTACCTCAATATCAAATTGAAATATACCGAAAAAGTTTTATGTTGGGTTACCTTCTGCTTCCAAGAAAGTTTTAGATTCTATCTTTTAAGAAGGTTTTATTGAGTGGGATGCCATCGATACCTATGAAAAAATGAAAGCAATATTTGGGCACCCCATGAGTGAAAAGGTTGAATCCACCTCTCTTTTGTGTTTCTATCTGAATGAAATTATCAAAGAGATGAAGGCTAGCTTAGATGCAAATTTTTGTAGTGTGCTTAATCTTTCTTCTACCATTAATGGCCACGTGCTTTCTCAAAATAGAAAGATAAGTGCTTTAGATAAGAAATTTTCTCTCTATCACCAAAAGGGAGAAGATGGTGATACCTAGATCTATTCTTGTTTTTATGCCTAGCTAGGGTCGTTAAACAATAGCGCTTGTTGGGAGGCAACCCAATTTTATTTTTGTCCTTTGCTTTTTGTTCCTGTTTAGTAATAAAGAATTCATGTAGCTTCTGTTAGATGTGGTTTTATGTTTTAATTAGTTTTTGTGCCAAGTAGAGCCTTTGGGAAGACTTGGGTGAGGTCTTTGCGATCTTGCTGTAAAAAACAGAAACTTTTGCGCTCACGAGATTAGCTGTAATATTTTATTGGAAAGTGATTTTAGGTTGATTATTTTTCAGATGATTAATAGACAAATTCCTCACGGTCACAAATTTATTTCAGAATTTTTAGAGTTATAGAAGTATTCAAAAGTTACAGATTGCTACAAACTGTTCTGTTTCTGACAGATTCCATTTTTCGTGTGTTGTTTGCTTATTTTAATGAATCTATGAGTAGTATCGGGGGGTATGAACCATAGATAAATTGGAATACAGTAGGTTTAACACCAATATAAAAAAAGAATGAGTTCATTATAGTACCTTAAAGTGGTGGTTTATTTTCTTATACTAACGGAGCTCATGAGATTTTCTGTGGAAGTTTTGTGTTGTGAAGTTTTCAAGTTTTTGGATAAAGATCTGATGGATTTTGGAATAAGGAGTGGCAAGATCCTAAGCTTGGGGATGACCAAGGCACCCCAATGTAATTGAAGGACAACCAAACCTAAGCTTGGGGATGCCCCGGAAGGCATCCCCTCTTTTGTCTTCGTCTATCGGTAACTTCACTTGAAGCTATATTTTTATTCACCACATGATATGTGTTTTGCTTGGAGCGTCTTGTATGATTTGAGTCTTTTATTTTTAGTTTACCACAATCATCTTTGATGTACACACCTTTTGGGAGAGGCACGCATGAATCGTAATTTATTAGAATACTGTATGTGCTTCACTTATATCTTTTGAGCTAGACAATATTGCTCTAGTGCTTCACTTATATCTTTTTAGAGCACGGTGGTGGTTTTATTTCAAAGAAATTATTGATCTCTCATGCTTCACTTATATTATTTTGAGAGTCTTTTATAACAACATGGTAATTTTCTTTGGTTATAAAATTAGTCCTAATATGATGGGCATCCAAGATGGGTATAATAAAAACTTTCATATAAAGTGCGTTGAATACTATGAAAAGTTTGATGCTTGATGATTGTTTTCAGATACGAAGATGGTGATATTAGAGACATGCTAGTAGAGTAGTTGTGAATCTGAGGAATACTTGTGTTAAAGTTTGTGATTCCTATAGCATGCACGTATGGTGAACCGTTATGTGATGAAGTTGGAGCATGATTTATTTATTGATTGCCTTCCTTATGTGTCGAGGTCGGGATCGCGCGATGGTTAACTCCTACCAACCCTTCCCCTAGGAGCATGTGTGTAATACTTTGTTTTGATTACTTTTAGATTTTTGCAATAATTATGTGAGTTCTTTATGACTAATGTTGAGTCCATGGATTATACGCACTCTCACCCTTCCATCATTGCTAGCCTCTCTAGTACCGCGCAACTCTCGCCGGTACCTTCCTTAAAACAGCCATCATACCTACCTATTATGGCATTTCCATAGTCATTCCGAGATATATTGCCATGCAACTTTCCACCGTTCCGTTTATTATGACACACTCCATCATTGTCATATTGCCTTGCATGATCATGTAGTTGACAACGTATTTGTGGCAAAGCCACCATTCATAATTTTTCATACATGTCACTCTTGAATCATTGCACATCCTAGTACACCGCCGGAGGCATTCATATAGGGTCATATTTTGTTCTAAGTATTGAGTTGTAAGTAAATAAACATGTGATGATCTTCATTATTAGAGCATTGTCCCATGTGAGGAAAGGATGATGGAGACTATGATTCCCCCACAAGTCAGGATGATACTTCGGACTAAGTAAAAAAGAGAGGCCATTAAAAAGCGAAAATGCCCAAATAAAAAAATAAAAAATGAGAGAAAAAGAGAGAAGGGACAATGCTACTATCCTTTTACCACACTTGTGCTTCAAAGTAGCACCATGATCTTCATGATAAAGAGTCTCCTATGTTGTCACTTTCATATACTAGTGGGAATTTTTCATTATAGAACTTGGCTTGTATATTCCAATGACAGGCTTCCTCAAAAGTTCCCTAGGTCTTCGTGAGCAAGCAAGTTGGATGCACACCAACTTAGTTTCTTTTGTTGAGCTTTCATAAACTTATAGCTCTAGTGCATCCGTTGCATGGCAATCCCTACTCACTCACATTGATATCTATTGATGGGCATCTCCATAGCCCGTTGATACGCCTAGTTGATGTGATACTATCTTCTCCTTTTTGTCTTCTCCACAACCACCATTCTATTCCATTTATAGTGCTATGTCCATGGCTCACGCTCATGTATTGCGTGAAGATTGAAAAAGTTTAAAAATACTAAAGTATGAAACAATTGCTTCGATGAAACCGGGGTTGTGCATGATTAACTACTTTGTGTGATGAAGATAGAGCATAGCCAGACTATATGATTTTGTAGGATAACTTTCTTTGTCCATTGCTACGTCTTGAGCTTGCGTTGGTTTTCCTTGAAGAGGAAAGGGTGATGCAGCAATAGTAGCGTAAGTATTTCCCTCAGTTTTTGAGAACCAAGGTATCAATCCAGTAGGAGGCTCCTCAAAAGTCCCACGCACCTACACAAACAAACAAGAACTCGCAACCAAAACAATAAAGGGGTTGTCAATCCCTTCAAGGCCACTTGCAAAAGTGAGATCTGATAGAGATAATATGATAAGATAAATATGTTTTGGTATTTTTGTGATATTGATTGGAAAGTAAAGATGCAAATAAAAGTAGATTGAAAGCTTATATGATAAGAGATAGACCCGGGGGCCATAGGTTTCACTAGTGGATTCTCTCAAGATAGCATAAGTATTACAGTGGGTGAAAAAATTACTATCGAGCAATTGATAGAAAAGCGAATAATTATGAGATTATCTAGGCATGATCATGTATATAGGCATCACGTCCGTGACAAGTAGACCGACTCCTGCCTGCATCTACTACTATTACTCCACACATCGACCGCTATCCAGCATGCATCTAGAGTATTAAGTTCATAAAGAATAGAGTAACGCATTAAGAAAGATGACATGATGTAGAGGGATAAACTCATGCAATATGATATAAACCCCATCTTTTTATCCTCGATGGCAACAATACAATACGTGCTTGCTGCCCCTGCTATCACTGGGAAAGGACACCTCAAGATTGAACCCAAAGCTAAGCACTTCTCTCATTGCAAGAAAGATCAATCTAGTAAGCCAAACCAAACTAATAATTCGAAGAGACTTGCAAAGATAACTTAATCACACATAAAAGAATTCAGAGTAGATTCAAATATTTCTCATAGATAAACTTGATCATAAACCCACTATTCATCGGATCTCGACAAACACACCGCAAAAAAGAGTTACATCGAATAGATCTCCAAGAAGATCATGGAGAACTTGGTATTGAGATTCAAAGAGAGAGAAGATGCCATCTAGCTAATAACTGTGGACCCAAAGGTCTGTGGTAAACTACTCACAACTCATTGGAGAGGCCTTGGAGATGATGTAGAGGCCCTCCATGGTCGATTCCCCCTCCGGTGGAGCGCCGGGGAAGGCTCCAAGATGGGATCTCGCGGATACAGAAGGTTACGGCGGTGGAATTAGGTTTTCGTTGGCTCCCCTGATGTTTTCGGGGTACATGGGTATATATAGGAGGAATAAGTAGGTCGGTGGATGCCCGAGGGGCCCACAAGATAGGGGGGCGCGCCCAGTAGGGGGGGGGGGGCTCCACCCTCTTGGCCACCTCGGTTGTTTCTTGACTTCCACTCAAGTCCTCTGGATCACGTTTGTTCCAAAAAGATCGCTCCCGAAGGTTTCATTCCGTTTGGACTCCGTTTGATATTCCTTTTCTTCGAAGCACCGAAATAGGCAAAAAAACAGCAATACTGTCTGGGCCTCCGGTTAGTAGGTAAGTCCGAAAAATGATATAAATGTGTAAAATAAATCCCCTAAACATCCAAAACGGATAATATAATAGCATGGACCAATAAAAAATCATAGATATGTTGGAGACGTATCAAGCATCCGCAAGCTTAATTCCTGCTCGTCCTCGAGTAGGTAAATGATAAAAACAGAATTTTTGATGTGGAATGCTACCTAGCATAATTCTCAATGTAATTTTCTTTATTGTGGCATGAATGTTCAGATCCAAATGATTCAAAATAAAAGTTCATATTGACATAAGGAATAGTAATACTTCAAGCATACTAATCAAGCAATCATGTCTTCTCAAAATAACATGGCTAAAGAAAGTTATCCCTACAAAATCATATAGTCTGGCTATTGCTCTATCTTCATCACACAAAGTATTAAATCATGCACAACCCCGATGACAATCCAAACAATTGTTTCATACTTTAGTAATCTCAAACTTTTTCAACTTCGCTCAATACATGAGTGTGAGCCATGGACATAGCACTATAAGTGGAATAGAATGGTGGTTGTGGAGAAGACAAAAAAGGAGGAAGATAGTCTCACATCAACTAGGCGTATCAACGGGCTATGGAGATGCCCATTAATAGATATCAATGTGAGTGAGTAGGGATTGCCATGCAACGGATGCACTGGAGCTATAAATGTATGAAAGCTCAAGAAAACAAACTAAGTGGGTGTGCATCCAACTCGCTTGCTCAAGAAGACCTAGGGAATTTTGAGGAAGCCCATCATTGGAATATACAAGCCAAGTTCTATAATGAAAATTTCCCACTAGTATATGAAAGTGACAACATAGGAGACTCTCTATCATGAAGATCATGGTGCTACTTTGAAGCACAAGTGTGGTAAAAATGGATAGTAGCATTGTCCCTTCTCTCTTTTTCTCTCATTTTTTATTTTTTTATTTGGCCTTTCTCTTTTTTTGGCCTTTCTCTTTTTTTTAAAGTCCGAAGTCTCATCCCGACTTGTGGGGGAATCATAGTCTCATTCATCCTTTCGTCACTGGGACAATGCTCTAATAATGAAGATCATCACACTTTTATTTACTTACAACTCAAGATTACAACTCAATACTTAGAACAAGATATGACTCTATATGAATGCCTCCGGCGGTGTACCGGGATATGCAATGAATCAAGAGTGACATGTATGAAAATTATGAAGGTGGCCTTGTCACAAATACGATGTCAACTACATGATCATGCAAAGAGCAATATGACAATGATGATGCGTGTCATATAAACAAAATGGTGGAAATTTCCATGGCAATATATCTCGGAATGGCTATGGAAATGCCATAATAGGTAGGTATGGTGGCTGTTTTGAGGAAGGTATATGGTGGGTGTATGGTACCGGCGAAAGTTGCGCGGCACAAGAGAGGCTAGCAATGGTGGAAGGGTGAGAGTGCGTATAATCCATGTGTCGTGGTAATGATTTCGACAATAAGAGAGGGGTAGGATAACGGAGCATGATCCATTGAGATGCATATGGGTTACACGATGGTTTTAGCGAGCTCGGGCCTCTCACGATGGAGATAACAACCCTATGTATCGTGCTCCGGAGAGGTTTTGTTTTATCTGAGTATATATCCGGAGATTACAATGTGTGTGTGAGAGAGAGGAATGGATCCCCATGCCTGAGCTAAGTCCTGAGACTAATGGTGAAGAAAGAGAGAGGTGGAAGCCAAGCGCCCCCAAGTCTAGTGGTGGGGGGTGTCTTATATAGAGTGCGCCACCCCCTCACCTCATATGTTACAAAGTGAGCATCAATGCCATAATGCCTGCCCACAACAAAACCGTCATGCTGACTATTGGTCTTCGCATATCCGAGTGAGTTACATGGCCGAGTGGAATGAGCTCGTTGAGTGGAGTGCCGTGCTCCGAGTGGTTGTTGCCGTCCGAGTGACTTTCAAGTTGCGGTACATCTGGACGGCGATCTGACCTAGGGGCCCAGTCAAAGTGTACGGAGTCCATGGGTAGGGTCTTTAGGTCAGGCCTGTTACCCTACCCCTAATACATGTCCTCGTCATTAGCCCCCGAATCGGTCAAGGTTGAGCAGGTCGAGTCGAGGTGTATTCCCAGATGAGTCGAGTTCTATGGAGGCACTTATGAACTTCCTCTAGTCACCGGGCGGTCTTATCTCCGCGTGTTGCCTTGACGGATTCAAGACTTCATGGTGTCCGAGTGAAATGAGCTCAGTCCGCGGAGGAGCGTTGAACACACCTTATAGCAATTTTTTTGGAGTGATTTGGAGCTGGTCCTGCATCGAGTAACTGAGTACACGGAATTTCTTCATGCCTGGAACGTGTCTTTTTTTGTTGTTTGGCCGTCACTCGGACCGGGCGGACCGTTCTGAGTGGATTCCATTCCAGTGGGGGCATGCTGAGTGCACCCACTAGGTGTAGTCCTCGAGACTGCCGTCGACTGCGGGCAGTCGGCGGGAGTCTTAGAGCCTGTCTTTTTGTTGTTGTTCATCACTTGGACTGGTCAGGCCATACCGAGTGGAGATTACTCCAGTGGGGGCACGCTTAGTGCACCCACTGGGTGTAGTCCCTGAGAGCGCCATCGACTGCGGGCAGTCGACGGGGGTCTGAGAGAAATAAAACTCTTTTTAGCTGGTACTGATCGAACTTGTTCTTCTCTCGGACTGATTTCTGTTTGCTTGATACAGCTTTTGAAGAGGAATCAGCATTCGACTAGTTGGACGATCCTTGAGCAACATTGATCGGCTCATCAGCAAGGCCCTCAGCAATGGTCCTGACGTTCCTGTCTCAGCTCACCAGCAAGGCACTCAGCAATGGTCTTGACGTTCCTGTCAGCCGTCTGCTTTCGGTCGCAGTCGACCCACACCATTCGGCGGGGCCGATCAACTCATCAACGAGGTATTCAGTAATGGTCTTGATATTGCTGAGTGTGGCTCGCCTTGGCAACACGCTCAATCTCGTCCTTCTTCTTGATGGTACGTCTCTGAGGTGGTGGTCGTGGCCGACCCGCACTTTGCTAAGTCCCCGAGTGGGAGGATTGCTCACCACTCGGTAAGATTTTTCAAACTTAGGCGAGTACTGGACTGCAGCTAAGCCTCCGAGTGGGAGGATCGCTCACCACTCGGTAGGATTTCTTAAACTTAGGCGAGTACTGGACTGCAGCTAAGCTCCCGAGTGGGAGGATCGCTCACCACTCGGTAGGATTTTTTATTACTTAGGCGAGTACTGGACTGCGGCTAAGCCCCCGAGTGGGAGGATTGCTCACCACTCGGTAGGATTTTTTATTACTTAGGCGAGTAC
>NC_041383.1:343296405-343298920 GCF_002162155.2 Triticum dicoccoides | reverse complement strand
TACTGGACTGCAGCTAAGCCCCTGAGTGAGAGGCAGACTCACCACTTGGTAGGATTTTTAATTACTTAGGCGAGTACTGGACTACAGCTAAGCCCCCGAGTGAGAGGCAGACTCACCACTCGATAGGATTTTTTATTACTTAGGCGAGTACTGGACTGCAGCTAAGCCCCCGAGTGAGAGGCAGACTCACCACTCGGTAGGATTTTTCTTCGACTTAGGCGAAACAGATTCGTAGCTAAGACACCCACTGGGGGATTTTAGAACATGTAAAAAATGAACAACAATCATTTGGAAGACTGTAAAATCATGTCTTTTGATAATCAAACTAAAGGGTACTTCTTATATTGACCGTTAGATTTTGCGTGAAAGGGGTATTTGCAAGAGTATATTGTATCCGTAGAGGAGCTTCTTTTTCACCCTTTTGCATGAAAGGGGTATTTGTCCAAGTGGACGTACTTCCCGACTGATCGGGGTATGTTGACTGCAAGGAAAAACTTGGTGGCACTCGTATGTCTCCCAGAGGAGATAGACTAGTGGTCTGACATGGACGTGCTATGAAACCCGAGAGGTGAGGCTAGTGTGTGGGCTTACTCTCCGGAGAGAGGTCACTCATTATCCCGGGGGACCACCAGCACATGCCATCTCTGAGTCCAAGTTTGGGAAACTGACGCCTTGGAGCCTAGGATTAGGGTCAAGTGTGTCCGTAGAGGAGCATTGTTTTCATCCTTTTGTAGTCCTGAAGATGACTTTAGGTAATGATTTGGGCGATCATCCGAGTGGACAGTACTACCCTTATAGATTTTCGGCAGACCGAGCATGCATGGTCAGAAAGATATTCCTGATGTGATCAATGGGTTGATTGAATGGGCGTAAATCCTGATGGCGGCATGGCCAACTTCTGTGCGTAGCCCTCAAGTGATGCTCGAAAGAGGTAAGCTTGCTATAGAGTGTGATATGAGGTTTGATCATATGAGTAACTTAGTCGTTCCCGTGTTGGGGGTGTAGAGGTAAAGACATGTCCAACTTATGGTGACACGCGAGGCGGCCGAGGGGCGAAGACGTGCACAACCGAGTGGCGACGCATGGAGCGGCCGAGTGGTGAAGACGTGCCCAACCGAGTGGCGACGCGTGGGGCGACCGAGTGAGGATGTGCGAGGTGGCCGAGTGACATATTGCGTGTCCAGCCAAGTGGCTGAAATGGTCTTCGAAGGAGTTAGCCAGATGCTTTCGAAGCTAATGTAGCGATGAGGTCAGTGTTGTTTGGTTGCGACACAACAAGACCGGCATGACAACTGAGTCTGAATAAGAATGAAGATGGCGTGCAAAGCGTCTGGGTGATTATAAAACTTGTCAAAGTGGCGGATCGAATGCACTTGTTGAAGTGAAGGATCTGACTTGTGATGAAGTACTTGACTACTCAGGAGAGTGTCATTCCAAATGAGATGCAGCCCCCAAGTGTGGCGTAGCCCCCGAGTGTACTACAGGCTTCGACAACGGACATGTCAGAATACGAGAAATATAGTTTTGAATGGATGATTTGCAATTCATCGAGTCGGACTCGGGTAATGATGAGGAGAAGCTTCCGAGTGGTGCTTGAAAGAGGCAACCTCGCAAAAGAGTGAAGTGTGAAATTTGATTATAAAAAGGGACTTATCTGTCTCATGCCTGACGAGGTCTATATCATTGATACGATGAAAAGGATTCCCCAGAGGGGTTGGCCGGATGTGTTTGAAGTGAACAGAGCGACGAGGTCGGTGTTGTGGTCCGCTGGGACCGGTATGGTGACCAAGTCCGAGCAGCGATGAAGTTGGCGCATAGAGTCGTTGAGTGATTGCCTAACTTGTGTAAAAAATGGCACAAGCCAACGAAATAGTTTCTTCAGGAAATTTGATGTGTGCTGAAATGCTTTGTGTGAATAACACCCACAGACACCCGCTCGGAGTGTAAAGGGCTTGCTGGTTAACCAGCAAGAGTCTGAAAGAGCGAAGGGTCCGTTCGAACTTGTCGAAGCGACGGATCCAACCGAACTCATTGGAATATTGGCTTGAATAATACGGAAGTGTAGTGTTTCGACTGAGTTGCAGCCCCAGAGGACGGATGCAAACTCGAAATTAAAAACGGCGCATGGTGTTCGTGAATGATGTATGCGAAAAAACTGGAAATATGACTAGTGAGTCACATAACCAGTACTAAGCAAGTATGTGAAAATAAGCAGCCGAGCGTAGAGGTACGCTCGGTGGCATGGCCTCTGAGTGAACATGATGTGTGAATTACAGCATACTCGGGAAGACAGAAATAAAAGAATGTAAAATGACTTAGCTGTATGAAGGCGCACGAGTGGCCGAGTGGTGATGAGGAGATCAACTGAGTGGCGATGCGCAAAGCGGCCGACTGGTGAAGAGGTGACCAACCGATGGCGACGCGCGGGGCGGCCGAGTGGTGATGAGGTGACCAACCAATGGCGATGCGCGGGGCGGCTGAGTGGTGATGAGGTGACCAACCGAGTGGCGACGCG
>NC_041383.1:343275010-343295845 GCF_002162155.2 Triticum dicoccoides | reverse complement strand
GCGTTCGAGTGAAGTAGACTCGTCCCGCGGAGTGGCGACGCGCGAGGCGTCCGAGTGAAGTAGACTCATCCTGTGGAGTAGCGATGTGCGGGGCGTCCGAGTGAAGTAGACTCGTCCCGCGGAGTGGCGACGCGCGAGGCATCCGAGTGAAGTATACCCGTCCCGCGGAGTGGCGACGCGCGGGTGTCTGAGTGAAGTAGACTCGTCCCGCGGAGTAGCGATGCGCGGGGTGGCCGAGTGAAGTAGACCCGTCCCGCGGAGTAGCGATGCGCGGGGTGGCCGAGTTGAGCATTTCAGTCGAGGAGGCGTTCGACCGAGTGGGATCACACGACTGACCAAGTGCTTGCATGTTAGTCGTGTAGATGCAAACTTCATACGAGTTAACATGTCATCGTGTTACTCGCCCGCGCGAGATATATGTTCGTCCGAGTGAATCGATGTGCTGTCCGCACGAGTGAATTGATGTGCTGTCCGGTCGAGTGAATTGTTGTGCTGTCCGGACGAGCGACCTGCAAGTTAGTATAGCAAGTATAGCTACGAATATCTATTGATGATCAAAAACGCCCCTGAGTTGACGCCTTTTGGAGAGACTTAAAGTCCGGTGGTTATAGTGCATGCATGCGTGCACTAATAACTGCCACGGTAAGAGCGGAAGTAGCCAAATGAGCGCATTAGTTTTGGCAGCAATAAATAAGTAATTGATGCTGGAAATACTCACCTGATGAGCCCTTTAATGAGGCAATTACCTTAGAAAAACGGTCAACCCACGTTCCTCTGTTTCCTTTTTCTGTACGACGGGAAGGCGGCCCGGCGCCGGTGGGCTGCCCTCGCATGCGGCTAGCGCCCATACAGGTGAGCGGGACGAGCGGTTGACATGGTTGGTTCCCTGCCCCCGAACGCCAACTGCAGCGAGGGGGACTCGGAAACGCTGCCAGAGGTGCCGATCCGGCACGTCAATCCAGCACGGACGGACACGCCCGAGGCCTGGGGGTCGGGGAGCAGCCGAGCACCCACGTCACCGGAGTGACTGCTGAACGCTTGCAGATGCCGCAGCCGGCAGACGATTGGGCTGAGCTCGACGGAAAAGTGGAAGCGGGAGGTGCGCTGGTGGCCGCCTCAGCTGGTCCGGTCGAGCGGGCGATTTGCCTCACCCTCGGTGTCTTCTGTGGCGTCGAGTTCGTCGCCCGTGGAATTGAGGTAGCGGCGCAGGTCGTCGGCACAGCCGGAGTGCTCGGCGAAGAGGAGCCGCACACCGCCAGGCGGCGGCGCGTCTCCAGCGGTACCGGCCCTTGAAGAGTAGAAGTAAATCACCTGATCAGACACGTTTGTGAATGGTCATGCACGCTCGCAGTGCCGGGTGTAGATGTATCTTCTCCTCAGCTTTTGCGGTGCTTCAATTGTTTGTATGAACTGCCTGAACACGAAAATAGATGAATGAAAAACCATATGCATCATGGCTCGATAGACGCCATGCCCCATGGAGGCCGCCAACTGCCATGGTAACGATTTCGACAATAAGAGAGGGGTAGGATAATGGAGCATGATCCATCGAGATGCATATGGGTGACATGGTGGTTTTAGCGAGTTCGGGCCTCTCACGATGGAGATAACAACCCTACGTCTCGTGCTCCGGAGAGGCTTTGTTTTATCTGAGTATATATCCGGAGATTACAATGTGTGTGAGAGAGAGAGGAACGGATCCCCATGCCTGAGCTAAGTCCTGAGACTAATGGTGAAGAAAGAGAGAGGTGGAAGCCAAGCGCCCCCAAGTCTAGTGGTGGGAGGTGGCTTATATAGAGTGCGCCACCCCCTCACCTCCTATGTTACAAAGTGAGCATCAATGCCATAATGCCTGCCCACAACAAAACCGTCATGCTGACTATTGGTCTTCGCATATCCGAGTGAGTTACATGGCCGAGTGGAATGAGCTCGTCGAGTGGAGTGCCATGCTCCGAGTGGTTGTTGCCGTCCGAGTGACTTTCAAGTTGCGGTACATCTGGACGGCGATCTAGCCCAGGGGCCCAGTACAAAGTGTACGGTGTCCATGGGTAGGGTCTTTAGGTCAGGCCTGTTACCCTACCCCTAATACATGTCCTCGTCACCATGGACTCAACATTAGTCATAAAGAACTCATGTATTATTGCAAAAATCTACAGGTCATCAAAAACAAAGTACTACGCGCATGCTCCTAGGGGATAGATTGGTAGGAAAAGACCATCGCTCGTCCCCGACCGCCACTCATAAGGAAGACAATCAATAAATAAAATTGTGCTCCAGCTTCATCGCAAAGCGGTTCACCATACGTGCATGCTACGGGAATCATAAACTTCAACATGAGTATTCTTTAAATTCATAATCACCCAACTAGCATGACTTTAATATTACCACCTCTATATCTCAAAACAATTATCAAGTATCAAATTGATCATAGCATCCAATTCACTTTCTATGATAGTTTTTATTATACCCAACTTGGATGCTCATCATTCGAGGACCAATTTTATAACCAAAGCAAATACCATGCTATTCTAAGAAACTGTCAAAATAATATAAGTGAAGCATGAGAGATCAACAATTTCTTCAAAATTAAGCCACTGCCGTGCTCTAAAAGATATAAGTGAAGCACTAGAGCAAAAACTATCAAGCTCAAAAGATATAAGTGAAGCACAACGAGTATTCTAATAAATTTCAATCAAGTGGGCTTCTTCCCAAAAGGTGTGTGCAGCAAGGATGATTGTAGTAAACTAAAAGGTAGTACTAATATCGTAAAAGACGCTCCAAGAAAAACACATATCATCTGGCGAATAAAAATATAGCTCCAAGTAAAGTTACTGATAAACGAAGACGAAAGAGGGGATGCCTTCCGGGGCATCCCCAAGCTTAGGCTTTTGACTATTCTTGAATATCTTGGGGTGCCATGGGCATCCCCAAGCTTAGGCCATTGCCACTCCTTATTTCATAATCCATCAAATCTTTATCCAAAACTTGAAAACTTCACAACACAAAACTCAACAGGAAATCTCATAAGGTCCGTTAGTGAAAGAAAGCAAAACCAGCACATAAGGTACTGTAATGAACTCGTTCTTTATTTATATTGGTGTTAAAAGTACTGTATTCCAACTTCTCTATGGTTCATACCACTTAATACTAGCCATAGATGCATCAAAATAAGCGAACAACACACGAAAAACAGAATCTGTCAAAAAACAGAACAGTCTGTAGCAATCTGTAACTCTCAAATACTTCTGGAACTCTAAAAAGCCTACCAAAATAGGAAGTCCTGAGAAATTTTCCTATTGATCTACATCAAAAATAACCAACGCAAAAGCACGTTTCTGTGAATTACTAAAATTATTTTCGTGCATGCAAAGTGTCTGTTTTTCAGCAGAATCAAATTAACTATCGCCATAGGTTATCCTATAGGTTCTACTTGGCACAAACACTAATTAAAACATAAAAACACATCTAAACAGAAGGTAGATGCAAAATTTATTACTAAACAGAAGCAAAAACAAAAGACACAAATAAAATTGGGTTGCCTCCCAACTAGCGCTATCGTTTAACGCCCCTAGCTAGGCATAAAAGCAAGGATAGATCTAAGTAGTGCCATCTTTGGCACTCAATTCATAAGTAGCTCGCATGATAGATTCATAAGGTAATTTGACTTTCTTTCTTGGAAAGTGCTCCATGCCTTTCCTTAATGGAAATTCTAATCTAATATTCCCTTCCTTCATATCAATAATCGCACCAATCGTCCTAAGGAAAGGTCTACCAAGAATAGTAGGACAAGAAAGATTGCAATCTATATCAAGAATGATAGAATCTACGGGCACCAAATTCCCATTTGCAACAATGAGAACATCATTGATCCTTCCCATTGGCTTTTTAATGGTGGAATCCACAAGGCGCAAATTTAAAGAGCAATCATCAAGATTATGGAAACCTAGAATATCACATAAAGTTTTCGGAATCGTGGAAACAATAGCAACCAAATCACATAAAGCATAACACTCATGATCTTTAATTTTAATATTTATAGTAGGTTGCCACTCATCATAAAGTTTTCTAGGTATATAAACTTCCAAATTAAGTTTTTCATCATAAGATTGCATCAAGGCATCAACAATATGTTTGGTAAAAGCTTTATTTTGACTATAAGCATGAGGAGAGTTCACAACGGATTGCAACAAGGAAATACAGTCCTATAAAGAACAATTATCATAATTAAATTCCTTGAAATCCAAGATAGTGGGTTCAATGCTATTTAAAGTCTTGATCTCTCCAATCCCACTTTTACCAAATTTAGCATCAAGATCTAAGAACTCCGAATCATTGGGACGCCTTTTAACTAAAGTTGACTCATCTACAGTCCCATCATTATTAAGATTCATATTGCAAAATAAAGATTTAATAGGGGACACATCAATAACTTTTAGATCTTCATCATTATTTTCATCTAACTTTTCTGGTTTGGCAGCCATCTTATTGACTAAGGTAGCATGCTTATAAGAGATTTGGGCTATAGAATTTTCAAGCCGAGTAATTTGAGAGTTCAAACCATAAAATTCTTTAGACATATCATCAAGCTCTTTGTTCATAAACCCCATAAAACCTTTTTGTTCTTTAAGCTCTTTTTTGAAGAAACTATTATGCTCAAATTGTAAAGTCATAAAACTTCTAACATTTGATTCGATCTCTTCCAACCTTCTAAGATGAAGGTCAGTGTTCTTAGGCAAAGCCGTAAGGGAAAACATGCACATAAGAAGACAAGCGAAAGAGAGAGGAGATTGGGAAAGAGAGGGCGAATAAAACAGCAAGGGTGAAGTGGCGGAGAGGAAAATGAGAGGCGAATGGCAAATAATGTAAATGCAAGGGAGATGAGTTTGTGATGGGTACTTGGTATGTCTTGACTTGAGCGAAGACCTCCCCGACAACGGCGCCAGAAATCCTTCGTGCTATGTCTTGCGCTTGCGTTGGTTTTCCGTGAAGAGGAAAGGGTGATGCGGCAATAGTAGCATAAGTATTTCCCTCAGTTTTTGAGAATGAAGGTATCAATACAGTAGGAGGCTCCTCAAAAGTCCCACGCACCTACACAAACAAACAAGAACTCGCAACCAACACAATAAAGGGGTTGTCAATCCCTTCAAGGCCACTTGCAAAAGTGAGATCTGATAGAGATAATATGATAAGATAAATATATTTTTGGTATTTTTGTGATATAGATTGGAAAGTAAAGATGCAAATAAAAGTAGATTGAAAGATTATATGATAAAAGATAGACCCGGGGGCCATAGGTTTCACTAGTGGCTTCTCTCAAGATAGCATAAGTATTACGGTGGGTTAACAAATTACTGTCGAGCAATTGATAGAAAAGTGAATAATTATGAGATTATCTAGGCATGATCATGTATATAGGCATCATGTCCGTGACAAGTAGACCGACTCTTGCCAGCATCTACTACTATTACTCCACACATCGACCGCTATCTAGCATGCATCTAGAGTATTAAGTTCATAAAGAACAGAGTAACGCGTTAAGAAAGATGACATGATGTAGAGGGATAAACTCATGCAATATGATATAAACCCCATCTTTTTATCCTCGATGGCAACAATACAATACGTGTTGCTGCCCCTGCTGTCACTGGGAAAGGACACCGCAAGATTGAACCCAAAGCTAAGCACTTCTCCATTGCAAGAAAGATCAATCTAATAGGCCAAACCAAACTGATAATTCAAAGAGACTTGCAAAGATAACTTAATCACACATAAAAGAATTCAGAGCAGATTCAAATATTTCTCATAAATAAACTTTATCATAAACCCACAATTCATCGGATCTCGACAAACACACCGCAAAAAAGAGTTACATCGAATAGATCTCTAAGAAGATCAAGGAGAACTTCGTATTGAGATTCAAACATAGAGAAGAAGCCATCTAGCTAATAACTATGGACCCAAAGGTCTGTGGTAAACTACTTACAACTCATCGAGAGGCTTTGGAGATGATGTAGAGGCCCTCCATGGTCGATTCCCCTCCGGCGGAGCGCCGACGAAGGCTCCAAGATGGGATCTCGCGGATACAGAAGGTTACGGCGGTGGAATTATTTTCCAAGATGGGATCTCGCGGATAAAGAAGGTTACGACAGTGGAATTAGGTTTTCGCTGGCTCCCCTGATGGTTTCAGGGTACATGGGTATATATAGGAGGAAGAAGTAGGTCGGTGGACGCCCGAGGGGCCCACAGATAGGGGGGCTCGCCCAGTAGGGGGGCGCATCCTCCACCCTCGTGGCCGCCTTGGTTGTTTCTTGACTTCCACTCCAAGTCCTCTGGATCACGTTTGTTCCAAAAAGACCGCTCCCGAAGGTTTCATTCCGTTTGGACTCCATTTGATATTCCTTTTCTTCAAAACATTAAAATAGGAAAAAAACAGCAATATGGGCTGGGCCTCCGGTTAGTAGGTTAGTCCCAAAAATGATATAAATGTGTAAAATAAAGACCCTAAATGTGTAATATATTAGCATGGAACAATAAAAAATTATAGATACGTTGGAGACGTATCAACCATGTTTTTTTGAGAAGACATGATTGCTTTGTTAGTATGCTTGAAGTATTATTGTTCTTATGTCAATATTAAACTTTTGTCTTGAATCTTTCGGATCTGAACATTCATGCCACAATAAAGAAAATTACATTGAGAAATATGCTAGGTAGCATTCCACATCGAAAATCTGTTTTTATCATTTACCTAATCAAGGACAAGCTGAAATTAAGCATGGGGATGCTTGATACGTCTCCAACGTATCTATAATTTTTGATTGTTCCGTGCTATTATATTATTTGTTTTGGATGTTTAATGGGCTTTAATATGCTCTTTTATATTATTTTTGGGACTAACCTATTAACCGGAGGCCCAGTGCTAGTTTCTGTTTTTTTCTTCCTATTTTAGTGTTTTACAGAAAAGGAATATCAAACGGGGTCCAAACGGAATGAAAGCTTCGCGAGGATCTTTCTTGGACCAAAAGCAATCCAGAAGACTTGGAGTTAAAGTGTGGGACTCTATGAGGAGGCCACATGGCAGGAGGGCGCAGGGGGGTAGGCGCGCCCCCACCCTCGTGCACCCCTCATAGCTCCACGGATGTACTTCTTTCGCCTTTATATACGCTTATACCCTAGAAACATTAGGGGGAGCCACAAAACCACTTTTCCACCACCGCAACCTTATGTACCTGTGAGATCCCATCTTGGGGCCTTTTCTGATGATCTGCCGGAGGGGGAATCGATCACGGAGGGCTTCTAGATGAACACCATTGCCTCTCCGATGAAGCATGAGTAGTTTACCTTAGACCTTCGGGTCCATAGTTATTAGCTAGATGGCTTCTTCTCTCTCTTTGATTCTCAATACAAAGTTCTCCTTAACGTTCTTGGAGATCTATTCGATGTAATACTCTTTTGCAGTGTGTTTGCCGAGATCCGATGAATTGTGGATTTATGAACTTGATTATCTATGAATATTATTTGGTTCTTCTCTGAATTCTTATATGCATGATTTGATATCTTTGCAAGTCTCTTCGTATTATCGGTTTAGTTCTGCCTACTGGATTGATCTTTCTTGCAATGGGAGAAGTGCTTAGCTTTGGGTTCAATCTTGCGGTGTCCTTTCCCAAGTGATAGTAGGGGCAGCAAGGCGCGTATTGTATTGTTGCCATCGAGGATAAAAAGATGGGGTTTATATCATATTGCTTGAGTTTATCCCTCTACATCATGTCATCCTTCTAAATGCGTTACTCCGTTCTTATGAACTTAATACTCTAGATGCATGCTGGATAGCGGTCAACGTGTGGAGTAATAGTAGCAGATGCAGAATCGTTTCGGTCTATTTGACATGGACGTGATGCCTATGTTCATTATCATTGCCTTAGATGTCTTCATAATTAT
The DNA here is from genome assembly GCF_002162155.2 of Triticum dicoccoides. Taxonomy (NCBI): domain Eukaryota; kingdom Viridiplantae; phylum Streptophyta; class Magnoliopsida; order Poales; family Poaceae; genus Triticum; species Triticum dicoccoides. Next base: position 343,287,907 of record NC_041383.1, on the reverse strand, counting down.
GCACTTATCTATCAATTGCTTGGCAGTAATTTGTTCACACACCGTAATACATGCTATATTGAGAGAAGCCACTAGTGAAACCTATGGCCCCTGGGCCTCTTTTCTATCATATTACATCTACTTTATTTACCGCGCAACTTGTTTACTATTTTGCAATCTTTACTTTCCAATCTATACAACAAAAATACCAATCAATGCACATCGCCCTCCCCGGCCTTCTCTGCAGCCATAGCTTCCCAGCAATCAATGCACATGACAGCCTCCCTGCCAGGGACCTCAGCCTTGGCGATCTTGCCAGTACTTGGGGTGGCTTATCCTTCAACAGTCATTACTGCCTTATCCCTCCGCTTCTTACTGCACTTCTTGCTCTTCTTCTGACTATCATCGTCATCCTCTGAATCAACATTGATGCAATCTTCCTCTCCGGGCAACTTCCTTCCCTCCTCCATTCGAGCACATTTATCCACTAGAGTGTACAGCTCCTTCACAGTCTTGAGCAACCGCACGTTCATCTTAGAACAAGTCCGGCGGTTGCGCCCATTAGACTGGAAGGCAGCTATGACAGCTATTGGATGGATATTTGGAATATTTCTATGAACTTTGCTGAATCTATGTAAATACTTACGGAGGGTTTCTCCTTATTTTTGCTGGAGAAGCTGTAGATCGCTGGGACGACCCGGCTCCTGGTGGCCACCGGTGAAGGCACCGATGAACTCGTGGCACAAGTCTGCCCATGACAAGATAGCATTCTCTGGCAGGTGCATCAACCAAGACCTCACATTGGACTTGAGGGCCAAAGGGAACTAGTTGGCGAACACCTTCTCGTCTCTTCCCTCGGCAGCCAGAACAGCGATGGTGTAGATGCTCAGGAACTCTGCCGGGTTCAGCTTCCCGTCGTACTTCTCAGGTATCTCTGGCTTGAATGTGCGAACGGACGGCCAACAGACTTGCCATAGCTCATGGGTAAAGGTAGGGCAGCCAATCCCGAAAGGTAGGGGGCCGCCAAGACCAAGCGCGGGCTCGTCGACATTGAGTCCTTCGCACCTGTTGGTCCGGCGGAGGTCGCCGTGGCGCTGCTTAACGATACACACAGCTCCTATCCGCCTATCCTTCGGGGTTTGTCATTGGCCTAGACGTGCTCGAGGGTCAGAGAAGGCCATCGAGACGTCATCCGGGTCTTGATTTGGTCGCGGACAAGCTGGCTGCCGTGGCGGGGACTGCACCATGGGGACGGCTCCCTCTATACGGGCAGTAGCGTGAGCCATCGCCATTGCTTGGGGAGGCTGTGGCGGGTCAGCTCATCGTGATCCCTCGGCTTCGGTGAAACCAAGTAGACTTTGGATGGTGGCACACCATTCGTCCATCTACTCGGCCGCCAGCGGGAACCTCATTAGTAGCTGAGCCCGGGCCATGGCCTCCGAGGCTGTGCTCGGCATAGATGATGATGAAGTCGATCGCGCCGTCGCTCGGCTCCTGATGGAGCCAGCGGTAGCAGCACCGCGTCCCCGCTGTTGCGGTGCAACCACCTGGATGGCAGGGTGGTAAGGCGGAGGCAGTCGAGGGCCAACACCTCCATTGGGCGCAACAACTCGGTCGACCCGCCTAGGGGAAAGCGCATGCGCAACAGTCACACATGTGGTAGTGGCGGCTGGAGGGCGGTAGTTTGCCCTAGACCGAGCGCCATCTCTGTGGTTGTGCCCATCGGTGAGCGGAGTGTGTCTGTCAAGGTGTTGCGGATGCTTCTCTCCTCCGATGTCTCCTGCTCGTGCGTTGGCCACGGGGGAAATAGTGGTGGTGCCGCCTGCTCCGACCACATCCCCAACAGCGTCCGTGTCCTTGCGCGGCTCTATGCCTCCTACAGTGTCGGGGGCCACGGGTGGCGGAGCCTTCGAGGTGGGCGGATGAGACGAAGAGGCGGGCTTCGGGTGCCATGGGGATGTGGTGCCATTGAAGATGTAGATGGTGATGCAGGTGACGCGCTGCTCACGCCTTCTGGTTCGCGCAAGCGCCCCTCCTACCCAGCGCGCCAAAGATATCGTGGGAAACCATGGCCACCTATGGGACCAGGACAACCCCTTGCTGGTTCGGCAGGGGGGCAGGACGTTGCACAAAGAGCAGACCAACATGGGGCACCGCGGCAGGGATCACACATGCAGTTTTATCTAGATCTGGGCCGCCGAGAGGCATAAAACCCTACTCCTGCTTTGGTGGATTGATGCTGGAAAAGTGGTGGCGTGGTGTAGTACACTTGTGTGACGCCCGGGTAATCAGGCTACAGTAATCCCATGTTAAGGATGCCACGTCACCTCGATTATTGTTGATAATCCCACGTTAGATCGAAATAGGTTCAAATTCTAAATTTGAATTAAAGTTAAAACAATTAAAGTTTTCAAAAGTCAAAACTAAAATGTTTGATGTGTTGAAAATATTCCCTAACTATTTGTCATGAAGAAACCATGTTTTATATAAGTCCTATATTTTTAAAATGAGCTAAAACAGTAGAGAAAATAAAGAAAAAGGAAAAACAATAAAAATAGAAAACAAAACTACAAAAAAAGAGAAGAGCCCCCCTGACCAACTGGGCCAAACGGCCCAGCTGGCCATCCAACCAGCCGGCCGACCCACCCCTGCCTTATCCCCACGAGGGGGGAACCCTAACCACTATCCCCACTCCCCCACGAACCCCACTCTCTCCCTCGTCTCCCCCCACACTCGCTTGGATCTGGATTTGGGAGGACCCCATCCCGCGCTGCCTCGCGCCCTGACGCCGGTGCCCATTCCCGACGCCGCCCCGTAGCCTGCTCCGTCTCGCCTGCCACACAGGCGCCCGCCCCATCGACCCGAGCTGAATCGGGGGCTCGACCCCGCGGCGCCCCGAGCCTCGACGCCGCGTCGTCGCCGCTCCCCGCCACCTCGTCCCGACGTCGCCCCGCCGCCTCGTCCTCATCACTGCGTCATCCTCGACCTCCTCCTCAACCGTGGCTCCTCCGAGCCTCGCCGGCGTTCCCCTACAACGGGGTTGAGCCGCCGTCCGTCCTCTTCTTCCCCCTCTTCTCTCCGGTAGACCCCAAGACCGATGTTGCCCCTGTGATCGACTACGTCGAGGACGACCCCTCCTTTCCAGAGCAACCAGGCAAGCCCCCCCTTTGATCACCAGATATCGCCTATTCTCCTCTATACTGCTTGCATTAGAGTAGTGTAGCATGTTACTGCTTTTCTGTTAATCCTATTCTGATGCATAGCCTGTCATTGTTGCTACAATCATTGATACCTTACCCGCAGTCCTAAATGCTTAGTATAGGATGCTAGTTTATCATCATTGGCCCTACATTCTTGTCAGTCTGCCTTGCTATACTATTTGGCCGTGATCACTCGGGAGGTGATCACGGGTATATACTATACATACATACATACTATACAGATGGTGACTAAAGTCGGGTCAGCTCGTTGAGTACCCGCAAGTGATTCCGATGTGGGGGCTGGAAGGACAGGTGGCTCCATCCCGGTAGAGGTGGGCCTGGGTTCCCGACGGCCCCCGACTGTTACTTTGTGGCGGAGCGACAGGGCAGGTTGAGACCACCTAGGCGAGAGGTGGGCCTGGCCCTGGTCGGCGTTCGCGGTTGCTTCATAATAACACGCTTAACGAGATCTTGGTATTTGATCTGAGTCTGGCCACTGGCCTATACGCACTAACCAACTACGCGGGAACAGTTATGGGCACTTGACGTCGTGGTATTAGCCGAAGCCTTCTTGACGTTAGCGATGGAGCGGCGCGTGCCGGATTGGACTAGAACGCCTACTCTTGTATAAGGGAGGCTAGGTCTGCTTTCGGCCACCCTCGCAATGTGCAGGTGTGCAATGGACGATGGGCCCAGACCCCTGCACGCATAGGAGTTAGACCGGCGTGCTGACCTCTCTGTTGTGCCTAGGTGGGGCTGTGACGTGTTGATCTTCCGAGGCCGGGCATGACCCAGGAAAGTCTGTCCGGCCAAATGGGATCGAGCATGTTGGGTTATGTGGTGCACCCCTGCAGGGAAGTTAATCTATTCGAATAGCCGTGATCTTCGGTAACAGGACGACTTGGAGTTGTACCTTGACCTTATGACAACTAGAACCGGATACTTAATAAAACACACCCTTTCAAGTGCCAGATACAACCCGATGATCGCTTTTCCACAGGGCGACGAGGGGAGGATCGCCGGGTAGGATTATGCTATGCGATGCTACTTGGAGATGCTACTTGGAGGACTTCAATCTACTCTCTTCTACATGCTGCAAGACGGAGGCTGCCAGAAGCGTAGTCTTTGATAGGACTAGCTATCCCCCTCTTATTCTGGCATTGTGCAGTTCAGTCCACTGATATGGCCTCCTTACACATATACCCATGCATATGTAGTGTAGTTCCTTGCTTGCGAGTACTTTGGATGAGTACTCACGGTTGCTTTCTCCCCCTTTTTCCCCCTTTCCTTTCTTTCTGGTTGTCGCAACCAGATGCTGGAGTCCAGGAGCCAGACGCCACCGTCGACGACGACTCCTACTACACAGGAGGTGCCTACTACTACGCGCAGCCTGCTGACGATGACCAGGAGTAGTTAGGAGGATCCCAGGCAGGAGGCCTGCGCCTCTTTCGATCTGTATCCCAGTTTGTGCTAGCCTTCTTAAGGCAAACTTGTTTAACTTATGTCTGTACTCAGATATTGTTGCTTCTGCTGACTCGTCTATGATCGAGCACTTGTATTCGAGCCCTCGAGGCCCTTGGCTTGTATTATGATGCTTGTATGACTTATTTATGTTTTAGAGTTGTGTTGTGATATCTTCCCGTGAGTCCCTGATCTTGATCGTACACATTTGCGTGCATGATTAGTGTACGATTGAATCGGGGGCGTCACAAGTTGGTAACGGAGCCGACTGCCTGTAGGAATCCCCCTTCCACACTCCTTGGTCGAAGTCGAGTCTAGTCACTACAAAACTTTTACTAACTTGGCTGTGTGCCTTACGGGCCCACATCGCCATTGGGTGGTATTAGGATCTTTTACTCCTCGATCTTTACTCTGGGACTCTGAGCTCTCTTCTATTCATGTTAAATGATTTTGCTAAAAACAAAACTAACTTTAGGTTCTCGCAAATACTTTCTCCTGGAGAGCCCCTCACTTCAGATGATCGCCTGCTGCACTAGAAGATTCCGAAGTTACTCTACGATGTTCCCTCGAGTCTTTGTGCCATCGCATTTGCGGTTTCCTTCCACTGTCAACCCCTATGAAAACTGCATACACTTGCCATTCATACAATCATTCCCCGTTGATCTTGTCATTACAAGATGTCCCAAAATACTCTTTGTTGTCCCAAAAATCCTTTGAGCTCACTGCCTTGCAGTTCTTTACCACATGAATACCCATACGGATAATTCCTTGCACTTATCGAGTATCCGCTCCTTCTCAGTTGTTCATGTGTTTCACTAAATTCTTTGGAATACCATTCGATCTTCCGAAAATCCTAAGCACCCTATTGCTACTGAAGTTCTTACCTTGCTGCATTATGGTTAATTCTATATATCTAGTAATCTTCGTTGGCATCCTTTATCATTATCATTTTGGGTCCGTTGATTCGAAATGTCGCGAATGCCCGGAATCATCAGTTGATCCTTATGAATTATCTTCCCGACTCAGACGCCATTTTAAACATGAGCTGGATCTCGACCAATCAAGTTGCCGTCGATTGTAACCCCCTATGTCTATTCGGCTATCCATCTTTGATTAGAGCGTCTGCTTCTGATCCTTCATTTTGGAAATCATAATTCCTTTGCATTCGAACTTTGAATTAGTCAGTTGTTTCTATACTCCAATGCCTTTGCATTGTTTCTTCTTCTGATTGTGTGCCGATGCTCACATTAGCTCTGTTGTGGACCGTCAGTTCCTTTGTTGGGTTTTATCCGACAACGTCCTTCCTATCCAATCACTTTGGAAATTCTTTTCCTGATATATAATGCCTTTCATAAATTGTTTCTTCTGCTTTTGAACAATGCTCTACTTTCGAGCTTATATTATTTACTCCGAAGTTTGTGGTATATGTTTCTAAGATGCCCCGATGGGTTGAACCTATACTTTCTCTACAATCGTGTGAACCCGAAAGTTTTCACGAGTCATACTCTTCTGGTACTTCGCCAGATAAAATTTCAACACTACAACTTCTTCGAAGACGAGAAGTGAATGGAAGGTTATACATTGAAGAAGTGGGAGTCGACCTTGAACATGTGTTCATGCCCATGGACACGATGTAGATCCTACCATAGAAGCTTCTTGTAATAATAACTATTTCGTTGATATAATATCATCTGGTGTCGGTGAATTGATCCTATGCAATCGTGGTTCCGACCCTGATTATTCTCCTTTGGTACCATTTCTTGTGCAAGTTTAAGCACTTGTCTTCTGCGGAGTAATACCCCAGTCCAACCTCTACTTTGATTTGCCATCGAGTATTACCCCCCCTGGTATCTCAAGATTATCACGGAACTGCATAACTTCTTATGAGTTCTTCATCAAGTGCTACATTCTCATTGATTCCAATTTTTCACGGGCTCTGAGTTAGTAAACACTCAAAGACACCGATAACTGACTCGAGTCCGCATCGCGATTAAACAACTCTTGGTAACCTTCATTACTTATGAGTTTGAACTCAATCACGTCATTCCTAGCCTGTTTGGCTATATCCTTGTCGTGCCGATTTTAACTGCGTTACCTGGTCCTTCTTCCCAGAGCACAATTTTTGACGATGCGCTAAGATTACGTCGATCTTCCTCATCATATCATTTCGCTTTGGACAACAAGCTTGCTTTGGAGTTTGTGTCGTACCCATGGTTTCAATAACCTTTTGCTTCATCATTCCTTTGACTTGATTTCATCGCCAATTGATTACATCTTCATGAATTCTCTCGACAAATGTGTCGTGCTAATCATCAGCATTCTGAGCTCTTCCAGGATATCAATGGAATTCATGATGAGAAAGACAATCCTTGCCCTTGATGAATTGTGTTGTCACCGACCACTTTATTGCCTTCCCTCAAACACAAACTTGTTCGTTCTCTATGATATACCTTGAGATTCTTGCTATCCAGTATTTGTTCTCCTTTACCTTGGAGTATTACCATCTTTTATGTCAAGAATGTTGTGAGAATTTCACCACCTCTTGAGAATTCTTGGTATAGTGATACTTCTCACCATCATCATTCTTTCATGGTCCTCGTGTTGATTCCAACCGGGGTACAAACAAGTGAACGGTGCTGTTTGAATTCTGCCCTTCTAGCAATCCTATTGCTTTGAAGTTAATGGCTGACCGTTCATTCTTGGACTATTGATTATTGAATCACCATTCTAACATTGGTCGTGCAACCCAACCCATATTTCGGGCGCACCTTTCAACCATTGTTTAACTGAGTATGTTTTCCTCGAGCATACCTCTTTATATCATTTGATCTGACAAATGTTATCTCCTTGTTCACATAAGTGTGGAAATCCATCTTTTGAAAATCTCAATGAATTGTCGCTAAGTCAATCAAGCACCTCCTCACCTCTCCTTGAATTAATGATGAACTCTTGTTTCGAAACTCGCTTCCATAGTTCATTGCCCGAGAATCTTATAATGTCATTTCATCAATTGTGTTGCACCTTTTCTTCTCAGGCATCCTGAGTCTGAGGTATCCTGACACCAATCGAATCTGAACCTCGGTCAGATATGATGGTTGGAACATATTTCCAAGAATTATAACATTGGTCTTTTATGACCCGGTAAGGTGATGTCATTCCTAGCACACATGGCCGAAGGACCTAGTGTTATAGTTTCCTTTTTAACAAGGTTAACCATTTTTCCATGAGGAAATTGAATGCCTTGTTTAATAAGTTTATCCTGATGGATCCTTTGTGTATCCAAAGTCCGACCTTTGCTTGAAGACCATGTCAATGCTATCTCGAAGCATGTCTGTGGCACTCCGATTTTCAGTAAGAACATTTGAAGCACAAATGCTAAATTTTCCTTATCAATTACCCTAACACCGTTGTATGGGTAATGTCATGAAATTTCTCTCACCTTATCTAAAGAGTTTTCTACATTATATCCTATCATGGATATCATGCTCTGCTTGTCCTTGGGAAGGACATACCCTTGAAATATGTGATTAAACACAGTTTCCTTTCCATAGTTATGTTTAATATGAAGATCACCTTTTCCTTTCCAATGTTTGGTTTAACCTTTCTTGCGAATTATATGACCTAAGCAGAAATAATTCCCAACATATGCAAACACCTCGATGTACAACTCTGTCAGTGAGACCCTGTTACTATTGTTGATGACATTCCGGTAGCCACCGATGGACGAGAACCTTGCCTATTGGCCCGCCTCGTTCAACGAGCAGGAAAATGGTTCTCTTCGTCCCTCGCCCTTGGTATCGATGTTGTTGCCGAGAAAACTGATAGGCTACCCTCTGACACGCCTTAATATCATGACCGTGCAAGATGTCGGCCCCCTTCCTACTTTCAACCATATGGTAGGCCCATAACCCACAGTTCCACAGGATCGAAACCTGACTCTCGTGTACACCCCCTGTTCTCAAGGTTGTTCCTCGCACGTGACCTCCTATGTAATTCATGAGCCGCCTTCCTAGTGACCTATTCTGGTATCAGACGCAATACTTATTCTCGTTGCTCTGAACACCTTTTCACACCCTGTTTCAGGCATCAAACGATTGCCTGCCCGCTTGAAACTTCTCTTGGTACCTTCTTACTTGCTCTCGATTTCTTCTTAAGATTCAATTCGAGAGTAACTTCCGTCACCTTCCTCGATGTTATCAACCAGAGAGTCAACCTTGTAGAGGTATGTCCTTTTGAAGCTACCCCTTATCCTTTCTGTAAGTACGATGAAGATCCCCAAGGAAGGATGACAACTTCATCATGATGACCCGAAGCAGAGAACTGAAGACATCAATGTAATGGATCGACCTCTTCGAGAAGAGCAACCAAAGACGAGAAGATTCGTTAGGATTTCGTAACCAGACCTTTCCCCCTAGTCCCCCTCTTAAATATCGGGACGAGATTTCTTGTAGTGGAGGAGATTTGTGACGCCCGGGTAATCAGGCTATAGTAATCCCGTGTTAACGATGCCATGTCACCTCGATTATTGTTGATAATCCCACGTTAGATCTAAATAGTTTCAAATTCTAAATTTGAATTAAAGTTAAAAAAATTAAAGTTTTCAAAAGTCAAAACTAAAATGTTTAATGTGTTGAAAATATTCCCTAACTATTTGTCATGAAGAAACCATGTTTTTATATAAGTCCTATATTTTTAAAATGAGCTAAAACAGTAGAGAAAATAAAGAAAAAGGAAAAACAATAAAAACAGAAAACAAAACTACAAAAAAAGAAGAAGAAGAGAAGAGCCCCCCTGACCAACTGGGCCAAACGGCCCAGCTGGCCATCCAACCAGCCGGCCGACCCACCCCTGCCTTATCCCCAAGAGGGGGGGACCCTAACCACTATCCCCACTCCCCCACGAACCCCACTCTCTCCCTCGTCTCCCCCCACACTCGCCTGGATCTGGATCGGGGAGGACCCCATCCCGCGCTGCCTCACGCCCTAACGCCGGTGCCCATTCCCGACGCCGCCCTGTAGCCTGCTCCGTCTCGCCTGCCACACAGGCGCCCGCCCCCTCGACCCTAGCTGAATCGGGGGCTCGACCCCGCGGTGCCCCGAGCCTCGACGCTGCGTCATCGCCGCTCCCCGCCACCTCGTCCCGACGTCGCCCCGCCGCCTCGCCCTCATCACTGCATTGTCCTCGACCTCCTCCTCAACCGTGGCTCCTCTGAGCCTCGCCGGTGTTCCCCTGCAACGGGGGTGAGCCACCGTTCGTCCTCCTCTTCCCCCTCTGCCCCGATGCGTCCACCACACCCCGCGCCTCACCCCGCCGTGGCCACGCGCCGGTCGCACCCGTGTAGCACCGGCCACGTTTGACGCGCGCGCCCGCGAACCGCGTCCCTTCTCGGCGCCCTCACTGCGCCCGCGTCCAACCTCTGTCCCGCGACCGCGCGCCCGCCGGAGCTCTACCGCTCGGGCCGCCCCAGCAACCGCCTCCCTCCGTGCTCTCCAACGTCACCGCCACTGCACGCCGTCGCCCCCGTCAATTCCGGCAGCCCCCGCACGAGCCGCGGTCAACAATCGACACGCGACATCGAGCACGTGTCGTGGGAACCGTCCCCGGGCCACATAGTGGCCGGAGTCCACTGAACGGCCGCCACCGGTGCATTCTGCCATCACCGCCGTTAGCCACTGACGTGGCCTCATTAGCAATGAGCTAATGACCCCCCCTGACTCCCTGACACCAGGCCCCACCTCGCTAATTAATTTTTTTGGTTAAATAAACTCTGTAAAAAAATGACTCACTGATAGCCTGGCCCCACATCACTAATTAATATATTTTTTAGAGTAACTAAACACTGTTAGTTGCCTCCGCCAATGACATGAGGGTCCCAGGGCCCCCTTTGACCAGTCAACTCTTGACTGGGCAGATGATTGACCCCACCTGTCAGCCACTCTGGGTGCATGCATCGGGTGCACCTAGCAGTTTCTGTTTATTAATATTCTTGAATTAAATTAAATTCAGGAGATTAGAAAATCATTTAATCTTTGTAATTTCATATAAAATAATCCTAGCTCAGATGAGAATGTTTTCTATATGAAAGTTGCTCAGAAAAATCCAACGAATCCGAATACGCGGTCCGTTCAGCTGTCACATGCCCCTAGCATGCTGAACATGGGACATTCCCCCTCCGGTCATCTGTCTGACATAGGTCCGGAACCGGGAAAACATTCCCTGTTGATTTCCCCCTTCACCTTTATCGTGTAGCCATACGTTAGGTCACTCCCGGCACAGCATATTGCCACGTTCTGCTTTGTGATGGTATGTTTGCTTTATATTTACTGTTTCTTCCCCCTCTTCTCTCTGGTAGACCCCAAGACCGATGTTGCCCCTGTAATCAACGACGTCGACGACGACCCCTCCTTGCTAGAGCAACCAGGCAAGCCCCCCCTTTGATCACCAGATATCGCCTATTATCCTCTATACTGCTTGCATTAGAGTAGTGTAGCATGTTACTGCTTTCCGTTAATCCTATTCTGATGCATAGCCTGTTAATGTTGCTACAATCATTCCCTTCTCGGCGCCCTCACTGCGCCCGCGCCCAACCTCTGTCCCGCGGCCGCGCGCCCGCCGGAGCTCTACCGCTCGGGCCGCCCATGCAACCGCCTCCCTCCGTGCTCTCCAACGTCGCTGCCACTGCATGCCGTCGCCCCCGTTGATTCCGGCAGCCCCCGCACGAGCCGCGGCCAACAATTGACACGCGACATCGAGCACGTGCCGTGGGAACCGTCCCCGGGCCACATAGTGGCCGGAGTCCACTGAACGGCCGCCGCCGGCGCGTTCTGCCATCACCACCGTTAGCCACTGACGTGGCCTCATTAGCGATGAGCTAATGACCCCCTGACTCCCTGACACCGGGCCCCACCTCGCTAATTAATTTTTTTTGGTTAAATAAACTCTGTAAAAAAATGACTCACTGATAGCCTGGCCCCACATCACTTATTAATATATTTTTTAGAGTAACTAAACACTATTAGTTGCCTCTGCCAATGACATGAGGGTCCTAGGGCCCCCTTTGACCAGTCAACTCGTGACTGGGCAGATGATTGACCCCACCTGTCAGCCACTCTGGGTGCATGCACCGGGTGCACCTAGCAGTTTCTGTTTATTAATATTCTTGAATTAAATTAAATTCAGGAGATTAGAAAACAGAAACTGCTAGGTGCACCCGGTGCATGCACCCAGAGTGGCTGACAGGTGGGGTCAATCATCTGCCCAGTCAAGAGTTGACATGTCAAAGGGGGCCCTGGGACCCTCATGTCATTGGCAGAGGCAACTAACAGTGTTTAGTTACTCTAAAAAATATATTAATTAGTGATGTGGGGATAGGCTATCAGTGAGTCATTTTTTTACAGAGTTTATTTAACCAAAAAAAAATTAATTAGCAAGGTGGGGCCCGGTGTCAGGGAGTCAGGGGGGTCATTAGCTCATCACTAATGAGGCCACGTCAGTGCTAACGACGGTGATGGCAGAACGCGCCGGCGGCGGCCGTTTAGTGGACTCCGGCCACCACTATGTGGCCCGGGGACGGTTCCCACGGCACGTGCTCGATGTCGCGTGTCGATTGTTGACCGCGGCTCGTGCGGGGGCTGCCGGAATCGACGGGGGCGACGGCGTGCAGTGGCGGCGATGTTGGAGAGCATGGAGGGAGGCGGTTGCAGGGGCGGCCCGAGCGGTAGAGCTCCGGCGGGCGCGCGGTCGCGGGACAGAGGTTGGGCGCGGGCGCAGTGAGGGCGCCGAGAAGGGACGCGGTTCGCGGGCGCGCGCGTCGGACGTTGCCGGTGCTACATGGGCGCGACCGGCACATGGCCACGGCGGGGTGAGGCGCGGGGTGTGGTGGACGCATCGAGGCAGAGGGGGAAGAGGAGGACGGACGGCGGCTCACCCCCCTTGCAGGGGAATGCCGGCGAGGCTCGGAAGAGCCACGGTTGAGGAGGAGGTCGAGGACGATGCAGTGATGAGGACGAGGCGGCGGGGCGACGTGGGGACGAGGTGGCGGGGAGCGGCGACGACGCTGCGTCGAGGCTTGGGGTGCCGCGGGGTCGAGCCCTCGATTCAGCTCGGGTCGAGGGGGCGGGCGCCTGTGTGGCAGGCGAGATGGAGCAGGCTACGGGGCGGCGTCGGGAATGGGCACCGGCGTCAAGGCGCGAGGCAGCGCGGGATGGGGTCCTCCCCGATCCAGATCCAGGCGAGTGTGGGGGGAGATGAGGGAGAG
>NC_041383.1:343257442-343274853 GCF_002162155.2 Triticum dicoccoides | reverse complement strand
CGGGGGGGAGTGGGGATAGTGGTTAGGGTCCCCCCCTCGTGGGGATAAGGCAGGGGTGGGTCGGCCGGCTGGTTGGATGGCCAGCTGGGCCGTTTGGCCCAGTTGGTCAGGGGGGCTCTTCTCTTTTTTTTTTGTAGTTTTGTTTTCTGTTTTTATTGTTTTTCCTTTTTCTTTATTTTCTCTACTGTTTTAGCTCATTTAAAAATATAGGACTTATATAAAAACATGGTTTCTTCATGACAAATAGTTAGGGAATATTTTCAACACATCAAACATTTTAGTTTTGACTTTTGAAAACTTTAATTGTTTTAACTTTAATTCAAATTTAGAATTTGAACCTATTTCGATCTAACGTGGGATTATCAACAATAATCGAGGTGACGTGGCATCGTTAACACGGGATTACTGTAGCCTGATTACCCGGGTGTCACAACTTGCTCGACAAGGGTTGCCTTAGAGTGGTAGCAAATATGCGCGTATGTGGGTGTGAGTTCTCTAACTTTCCAACCCCTCTAACCGTTGCCATAGGCCTCCTTTTATAGGTTAAGGGGTTACCACAGTGGCAAATCAGTCATTAGACACTAATAAGATAGCAAATAGTGCTATCATACCTAACTCTGCAGGCTGACAGGTTGCATTTAATGCACCGCTTAACATCACGTCGTTGGTTGTGCGGAAAGACTTGCCAGGCTATCTTGCGAGCTCCACGCCTGCTTGTCTGACACGTCACTGGATGGGTGTCGTCTATGGATTTTCTTGGTAGAAAGGGGCTGCCATTTGGCAAATGACAGCCACCTAATCACTCTACGGCTTGACACCGCACTGATCGAGTCGTGGTGGAGTGCTTGGTGAGGTTTTTCAGCCTTTGCATGCCCCGGCAGGCCCTGTCGGGACCCCTTGGTCATCTTCTTCTGGGGGTGGCCTCGCCCCTTGCCGGGCTTGCCTGCCCGGCAATGGAGGCTTCTTCCTTGATGATATCTTGCGTCTCTGACTTGGTCTTGATCTTCTGATCTGTTCATTGGTTCTTCGAGTCTCTTGGTTCCTTGTACTTCATCTTGGACAGGTGCTTCAATCCTGATCTTGCGCTTGTGCACAATCAGCGCAATAGACCCAGGGTTTGTTGCACCGACACCACCAGTGCAAATATAGGGAACAAAGCATCATATTACATACACTGACCGTCTAAATTGGCCACCAGTGCAAATAAATGCGGTAGCAAAACAAGTCCATAACTAAAGCAACTTCAGAAGAGCTCAACATACGTTATCCTGGGTATCCACCATGCTGGCAATAAGCTTAGCAAGCTTATTAGCTTTCTCTTGTTTGGCACGGAAATCCTCCAATGCCTGCTATTGCACGAGAAAGTATGCATCTGAGTGCTCCAGGGACTTCTGCAGTCCTTCGACTTCTTGTCGCAGCACCGCTAATCGATGTCTTTCAGCTTGTAGTTGAGACTCAAGAAACCGAACTAATTTAGACAGGGAGTTTGAATAGCTCGTGCCAGCCGTAGTGGCCAGTAACTCGAACACTACACCAAGACAGGACTTTGGGGTTGTCTAACTGTCTTCAAGATAGTTTTCCTTAGCTATTTTATCAGCTTTCTTGGAGACCAACAAGGATGTCTCACTATCCTGAACCTTATCTGCATTACTTCATTTATCATTGCTTAATAAGGCACTCTTCCCCAATATCCTGTCAGCATTCTAAAAGAAGAAACAAGCAGACACGTAAACAAGTTTAGCATGTAGTATATGAAACTCATTTCAGTGAATCAATTCATTAGTAAGGTGGACAGGATTAAACTACCAAGTCTTCTATTGCCAAGTAGTACATAATAAAAGCATCAAACAAACACATATCTATTTCCTATGGTCACTGCATTGTCTTGCCAAATCAAAATAGAGACATGGTTCAAATCATATCAGTTCAAGACAAAGCAGCATTGAAAGAATATGAAGCGTGGGAAACTACACGACACAACAAGATTTCAGATGGGTACCACGGGTCTACATGTACAACAACACTATTGGCTCTGTTGTGATGCTAGTAATGTGCATGATATGAGAAGTCAACTGTATACACAATTGAAATTGAAACCAAAAACGCTATTTATAAGAGAAAACCTGTTAAAGAAACATGCTTATACATACCTATTGTACCATTGGAGTTTTGATTGGATCCTTCAATTTAAAAGTAAGTTTGTATGAGTAAATACAGTGATACAAGAGCAAAGCAGTATGCACGATAGCAATGGAATCTCAAATGAGAACATTGTTCTTCAAGTTTAAGCACTTGTTCTACACGAATAGAGTACAGTAAGACACAGACATATAGTACTTAAAAATAAAAAATGAGCTCATAGACCTTACCACATTCTTGGTTCGAGACCAGTACAGAACAAGGCGCTACCAGTCATCGTCCCATAAATGTGTGTCAGGAGAACATAAGGGAATTATATGAGTTTGTTTGCCAGTGAAGTGCGTTTTCCTCAGGTAATTCTGATACTACCACCAAGCATTCTTGACGATAGCAGAGGTATTAGCACAGGTTACCTCATCCCGAGTTAACAAATTAGACCTTCTCTATAGAGAAAAATAAGACAATTTGTTGTATTATAACCATCCTGGAGGTAGAATGTATGGGACAAAGCAAAGTAATTGGCATCAATAACATTACTTGCACATAACTCTCGGACGAACACATGCCGGCATTTTCCTTCATCTTTCGTATAATATTTCCATGATGGGAAGATACACACATAGGATTTAACAACATCAAATGTGATAGATGCTAAACTACGAATGGCTAGTTGTGCTTCCTCCATAGGAATAGGTGTACTAACTGGTGGAGTTGGGGTTCAGCATGGTAGTACTAGTGCTTTGGGCACTCGAGTTGCCTTACTAACTGCTCTTGTTTGGGAGCTCTGTGGTGGAGATGGTGTAGTGTCAACAGGAACTGGGTTACTATCTGCTGGGGTTGGGATTAGATTGGGTGAAGCTGGTTCTCTGTCCATCGCAGTAGGGGTACAATCTGCGAGAGTCTGGGTTATGTGTGGTCGGGCTGGTTCTCGTGCATATACAATCGGGGTGCTATCTCCACCAAGAGGTAGCACAATTTTATTTGAATACCGTGTTTTTACTCCGATAGATACTGCCATCACCCACTCCAATTCAAATGGCTGATAAACAGGAAACATAGTTGAATGTAGAGACCTTGTATGAGAGACAGATGCAATAAATAGTGTGGAAAAAATAGGGCATGAAATAGTTCACATGTATATTGTTTAAGTAAAAAGGATAGCATGACATAATTTCACATATATGATGTCTATCTAAACTGGATAGCATAACATGCCATAATTCAAAGATATGATGACTAACTAAATAGGATGACATGATATAATTATATGATGTCTTTAGTAAACAGGTTCGCACGACATAACTCACATACATGTTATCTAAGTAATCAGGATCGCATGATATAATTCACATATAGGATTTATATACTAAGTAGAGGGCATTCACATATATGATGTTTGAACTAAAAACATGGTGTTGAATATTGTGTATATGATGTCTAAATTATGCAATGCAAGACACCATATGCATGATATGAGCAGTATAATCGTGCCAAGTTAGAGCATAAACCTCGGTGGGGGAATATGACTGGTCATCTGTCTTTGAATCTATCTCTGAGGAGCTATCAGGACCCAACAAGATATCTACTCCTACAGGTAGCACCGTCTGCTCTGAAGACCTTGTTTTCACTCCAGATTTTTTTCATCACCAACTCAAAGGGCTAATTCCCAGGAAGAGTAGTCTAATGTACAAACATTTTCAACAAATGGAAGTGTAATGAAGAAAAGGATCGGCAAGATATCATTCAAATATATGATGCCTTTTAAACAGTATGGCATTGCATATTTCACATATATTATGGCTGGCTAAAAGAGATGAGACTACATAATTCTCATATATGACATAGAAACTAAACATGTGGCATTACATAACATGTCTAAACTAAGCATATGAGATATATGATGTCAAAAGTAGGCACTGCAAGGCAACATATGCATGATATGACCAACATCATCATGCCAAGTTAGAGCAAACACCTTGGGGGTTAAATAGGAGTGGACAGCTGCGTCTGAATCCGCCTCAGAACAGATATCTTCCTCTGGATTACAACCTGGAGGGGGAGGGGTTGCCATTGAACCCACCATGGAGCAATGTATGCATGATGTTGTATTGCCATGCAAAACTCTTCTCTTTTTCTCTACATGTTCATCATGACTGTGTAAAATATCTGACATGCATACAAAAAAGATATAGTGAGATTATGTAAGGAGAGCATGCAGAAATCTAGAGCTATGGCAACAACCAGTAGATGGATCCAAAAAACGTGATAGTAGGCTCATGATAGCTTTAATATAATAAAAAGGCAGATGATGAGTGCTTTACTATTTGTTTCCCACCCAAGATGAACAACATAGGCATAGCCTAGGTGAACCAGATAATAGATAGAGATACTATTCATTGCTGCCTCGATATGTGCCACACAAGTAATTTTAAAACTCAAGTTTGAACATTAATTTGGACCTGACTTGGAGTCTAAGAGGTGAACATGACGATAAAGTAGCAGGTAATATTAAGCAACACATTAATAAGTAGAAACTAAAGAGTGCTACCTACCTTGTGGACCAGTGTACTCCTCAGGTTCATATGCTGAGTCGATGATGTCGGCGTTCTGGGAACGGGGGTCCCCAGACTTGCCTGCCTGCAGCCTGCTGCGTGGCTCAACCAGTGGCCTAGTACAGCCCGTCTTCATCAACCAAACACTCAAGACCCTCACCAGTGGCCAAGCCTCGCGGGGCGGACGGCACAAGGCCTCCTCGAGAGTGGCCTCACCAGGCAGGCTCGCGAGGAGGCGGAGAGATCAAGGAGAGGGGTACCTCGCAAGGTTCCCATGACGCAAGCCATGACGATCCAGACCAGTCGGGCGCCAGGCGGGCGCCAGCCCGTGCAGTGTCCTCGTTTCCTCTTTGGTGCAAAGGGGGCAAGCATAGGCGCGGAGTACCGAGGCATCAGGCAAAGGTTTCCATATCGATGCAACAAGACCAAGACCAGCAGGACGGAGGTCACCATGGAGCCCAAGACAACGTCCTCACCGGCACCTTTGACAGGCGAAGACCACCTTTGGTCAGGATAGCTTGTACTAGCTGTCCCCTTTCAAAATGGTCGTTGTTGGATCCCTTCCCGCTCAATATGTGGGAAGAGGACCAGGGCCTCTATAAATAGGGCTAGCCACCATAGTAGAAGAGAAAGGAGGTTCATCTACACACCACACCGGCCCAAGAACACCTCTCCTCGCGAGGTTGTTCTTCCCCTGTAATGTTCATCATCAAACCAAGAGGCAATCCACCACCACACATAGGAGTATGGTATTACACCACAACGGTGTCCCGAACCTGTATAAATCTTGTGTCTCTTGTGCTGTGAGTTCATCGATCTAGCTTAGGGATCGCGGCGAGGCTGGGAGCAAGATTCGATGGGAGGAAATCTTCGGGCGCACACCAGTGTTTGAACCTTAAGTGTTTTGCCAGAACCCGATATACGACATTTGGCGCCAGGTAGGGGGGCGCCAGAATCTTCCTTCCATTGATCTACGTCCCATCGCTTCGTCACATCCATGTCGGACGCCCGCCGAGCCTGCGCCGAGCTACTCTCGCCGCTCGCGTCGCCCAGACGGCTCCTGTCAGCGGAACACCCCGTCGTTCTCCGTCGCCTGCCGCCAACGCCGCCACCGGCCCGACAGGGAACAAGCAGCAAGCATCTTCGCTGCACCCCTCGGTGCAGCGGGAAGGCCGCACCGCCACTCCGTCACTGACCCCAGCTGGTTTGTCGTCTCACGCTCGTCGCGCCCCCACAGACACGCAGGCCGCGCTGCTTCTCGCACGCGAGATCCTGCACTACCGCCCCGTCAATGACCTCCACAAAGAATGGCTGGCTCGCATCATCGCGCTCGTCAGCGCCACAGGGGGCTCTCCCATACTATCCCTCTCGCTTCCTCGCCCTCCGCCAGGCACGGGCGACGTGGCTCAAGGAGCGCCTCCACCACCTCTCCCCCAAGATGGCGCCCTGGCTCCAAGGCGCGCGGCCCCTGCACGTGACCCACCGCATCCAGCGCCCGCCTGACAAGAAAGAAGCTGCCAAGAAATCCCTCGGCCACAAGAAGGTGCCCCCGTGCTCCCTGCACCGGCACGGCAATACCGCATGTTGCCCCTGGCAGCGGTGCGCGGGTACCATCAGGAGAAAGCTCCACGTCAGCAAAGGGCTCCGGTGACTACAACAGGTTGCCGCGCCTTCACCACCGAGCTGCATAGTGTTGCCGGGCCGGGCAAGTTCAAGCCGGACCTACCTCCTCGCTATGATGGCACCGCCGACCCCGCAAAGTTCTTGCAGCTATATGAGCTGGGCATCGAGGCGGCCAACGGTGACGAGAAGGTCATGGAGAACTGGTTTCCCATGGCGCTCAAGGACGGTGCCCACATGTGGCTCCTGAATCTGCCTCCCGGCTCGATCTCCTCCTGGGACGAGATGCGCATCCGCTTCATCACCAACTTTCAGGGCACTCGCGACCGCCCCCCGACTGCGGGTGACCTGCGCCACATCAAGCAACACCCTGGGGAGACCCTGTAGAAATACATCCAATGCTTCAATAGCGCCCGCCTCAAGATCCCCAAGGTGACGGATGAGGCCATCATCTCAGCGTTCTCTGATCGCGTCCGTGACGTCAAGATGAAGGAGGAGCTCGCCATCCACGAGGAGTTGTGCACATCCCTGGAGCTGTTCAACCTGGCGACCAAGTGCGCACGAGCTGAGGAAGGACGCCTCTCCCTCCTCGAACTTCCAGCCACTGATCCAGAGGAAAAGAAGACCAGGGCCAAGGACGTGAAGCGCAATGGAGCAGTCGTGCTTGTAGCCGAACCAGACATGAGGCATGGCAGGGACCAACCGGAGTCGTCCAAGGGCAGCCGGCCATTCTGAGCCTACCACAACCTCCACACCCACAACACCAACGAATGCCAGGAGCTCAGGGCCGTTCGAGAAGGACGCTTCGGTCGATGCCTCGAGCGCAACGACCGGGGCTACGGCCGAGGAGGAGGACGCGGCGGAGGACGATGGGACGACCGTGGCCCTTGCCAGGAGTGGCGTGACCGACCTCGCGAGGTTAGTTCGCAGGACCAGCCTCACGAGGGCGCCTGGAGGGATCAGCCTCGCGAAGACCGCCCGCAGGGCAACGCAGGCCTTCCTCCTCTGCCGCCGCCGCCGAGAAGGAATGATGACCATCATCAGGAAGAGGGGGCTGGGGGCTTCCAGGAACCACGTGCTATCGCTTGCATCTTGGGTGGAGCTCAGGCCCAGCCTCTCAGCGCATCTTCAAGCAATTCGCTCGCGAGGTGAACGCAGTCCTCCCCAAGATTGAGGCCACGCGCCCACTCAGGTGGTCCAAGTGCGCCATCACCTTCAGCTCAGCAAATCAACTCAAGTGCGCGGCTACTGCTAGTGTCCTCCCGATGCTTTGTTCCCCAGTCATCAGCAACGTGCAAGTCACCAGGACCCTCATTGATGGCGGCGCAGGGCTTAACGTCCTATCCGTTGATATGTTCGACAACCTTCAAGTGCCATATGATCAGCTCTAGCCTACCAGGCCTTTCTCAAGAGTTACTGACGGTTCCACCACCCTGATAGGGCAGGTTCGCCTCCCTTTCACCTTCGGCAAGCGCCACAACTACCGCACTGATCTCATCGACTTCGACGTCGCCCACATCCACCTGCCGTACAATGCCATCCTCGGGTATCCAGCCCTGGCCAAGTTCATGGCGGTACCCAGCACGGCTACAACGTCCTCATGATGCCAGGAAGCGGTGGGATCATCACGGTCCCCTATGAAGAGAGAGATGCGGTGTGCTCGCTCGAGCGTGCCTTCCAAGCTGCATCAATCGAGGACCCAGACAGCAAGGGCGAGAACACTCCTGAGGCAGTCCCCAAGAAGAAGACACCGCTCAGCTCAAGGCATCGGGTGGTTGGCATCTCATGAGATGCCGCGTCAGGATCAGCGCCCGTGCAAGGGGCGCCTCCCTCCATCACATAGGAAGGCGTGCTCGGCGCCCTCCTCGGGCAGGGCTCGAGGGCTCTCATCTAGAGGGCCTCAGACTTTGCCAATCTCATGAGGGAGGCGCTCGGGCACCACTTGGAGGCGTGCTTTGTGGCACGTTTCCCTCAGGATCTCTCAGGGCGTGGAAATCCCAACATTCAGGAGTTCATCACCAAGACCATTTAGGAGCTTCAGGAAGCAAGAGCCACGTGCGGCGACCGCCGCTTGCCTGGCGTGGCTCCCCATCCAGGCGAGGATGGTGGGCTGCACGTCTACATCGACGTCCCGGGGCTCAACCGAGCCGTATCTTAGGAGCACCTCTGGCCTTCGCATGTGGGACGCTGTGAGGGTCCGCCGCATAGCTACGTTCGCATGCCCTTTAGCCTGCCGAACGCGGCTACCACCTACTAGCGTCACCTGCTGAGCATTCTGGCGGCTTAGGAGGCCAGGCACCACGCGGTCCTAGCGGAGATGGAGGCGGTCCTCGAGAAGCCACCTGGAGCCCCAGAGCCTCCCGAAGCTCAGGGCCCCAGCGGCTCATGAGGGTCGGCCTCTTCACCACGCATCTTCAGCTGCTGCAACCCCCCCATCTACAATGGTACCAGGTGACATCTTCCAAGTTCATTTTAGCTGGGAGCGCCCTCAGGGCTGCATCATTCCCAGGCCGTGTGGGTCCGTTCCTGCGGCATGTATCCCTTTTTCTTATGTCTTCAATTTACCTTGCTGGCGGCACCCCTCGGGCTGCATCATCCCCAAGCCACTCAGGCCTGACCCGGTGGCATGTATCCATTTTGTTTTTACCTAAGATGATTTTCCCTTCATGCCTAACCTGCCTATGATTATCGCCTGTTCGATTGACATCTACCACGAGAGCTGGTCACGCTGGCATGGTGCTTGCACATGGGTCCGTCCCTGCAACGTCGACAAATCTAAGTGGTCGAGCTCTGGCCCGCGGCAGCCCCGCACGCGTCACCTTACCAGGCCCTCAGTGCCCTCACCTCTCTCTCGGAGCAACCAATGGCCGGCCGACAATCATAATGGCAACCCGTGCTTTCCTCGTGCTGATTTATAGGAACCTCTTGAGGTCTACAGCGGGCGGCACCACGAGCTCTCTCTCTCTTTCCCATGCAATCCGCTTGCGCGTTAAAAGGGGGGCTCCTGAGCATCACGACTCAGGAGCTCTTACTGGCTCTCCAGCCCTCATCCCCTGGCCTTGACCACGGCATCGCGACCTGGCATACCAGCGGCGGCTGAGCTCGCTCGAGGGACGGGACCTGAGGACATAGAGCACAAAGGAGAGTGTGGGGAAGAAAGGGAAAGCTCGCGAGGGCCTAACCTAGCTGCACCACAGCTGCCGACGTACAAGTCCGTCACAACACGAGGGAGAGACTCCATATTACCAAGATAAGTTTCACATCTGGAATAGCTAATCGATGCAGCACGGAATCCTCACTTGATGCGGCTCTGTGATGGCAACGTCGCCTTCCTTTCTCACCTCTCTGCGGCTGCTTGCACGCTAAAGGGGACCTCCTGAGCATCGCGCCTCAGGGGCTCTTACTGGACCTTTGGCCGCTCATCTCCTGGCCTTGACCACGGCATCTCGACCTGGCATACCAGCGACAGTTGTAGCCTGCCTAGGGACCGGGACCTATCAGCATAGAGCGCTAAGTTGTCATGAGGTTAGAAACGGGGAACCAAGCCGGGACAGGACAAGCACTCGCATGATTTCATAATAAGGATAACATCAACAAAAGACATCGCAGACCCTTTACACGCCCTCGCGGGGTGCTTCTTGATTCCTCGCAGGGAACAAAAGGGAAAGAACTTTGAGGTGCCCTATCTACACGCACCTCTGTGGCCGACGCCATCATCAACAGTGGCCACGGGAGGCCGGCGCCAACCCCATCTAGATCAGCTGCGGTGATAGCCTAGTGCTGCCGCCTTGCTCCGGGCGCGGCGTTAGCTCAGGGGCACATAGCTGTCATCGCTCGTCTCCGGAGTCACGAAGAGCTCGGGAGAGTTGCTGGACTCCCAAGCATCGCTGCTACTGCCGGAGGAGCCTTTGGGGAAGTGAACGGCAGGCCTAGTCCCTGCCACGTCGATGTCCTGACTGCCTCCTCTAGGGCAGCACTCCAGGCGGCGGCCTTCTGCGTCGAAGACTTTGAAGGACAACAAGGAGGTGCCATCGTATTCAAAATGAATCACGAGGGCGCCCCGTGTTCGGCAGACCCGGGCGACTTCACCCCAGCCTCAGGTCATGAAGACCTTGCCCGAGGCAACGACTTCAACCTCTGCTCCGGTCGCCGGAGCGCCACAGTCGGTGTGCTGCAGCCAAAGCTCGAGAGGCCCCTCGGCAACATCTCGACGGTGAAGAACGAAGGGAAGCGGATCCAGGTGCTTGGAGGCATCGCCACGTGCAGCACGAGCTCGCGAGAGGAGTACGCGGCGTGGACTCCAGGAGTGACGGCGCGCGCCGCCGCGACTCATCGACCTCGCCTGCGGTGCAGGTGGTGTCGCTCCCCATCCCTTTCTCCAGAGCCATCGGCTTGGGCATACAGGGGTAGCGGGAACCCAGGAGGTGGCCGCTCGCACCAAGGCCTCGTCATCTCCAGCCCCATGACTTCACCGCTGCGGTGGGCCGGCCTCTTCTTCGGCGGGAGCAGGTCAGGGCCCTCCCGGGGAGCCTTCCCCTTCTCTTCGGCCGAGAATCTATGGTCGGTGCCATTGGCGTCGAGAATGGAGATGCAGCAAGGGAGAAGAAGCAGGGGGAGCAAGAAGAGATGGGCAACGGGGGCTCTCGCCCCTATGTATTTATAGTTCCAGGAAGGCCAACCGTCGACCTCCACAATCGTAGGTAATGATAACTCTTTTTGCATGCAGCAAGGACTCGTCAAATCGGGCAGTTGCTGAGGCAGCGTGTGAAAGCGGAGAAGCCCATGTCCAATCAGTTGCCACGCGGCAACCAAGGCCACAGGCTGGTGGGACCCGCGACACTCCACACTTGCCCTTTGGCTTCACTGCTAAGCCAAGTCCGAGCACGCCTTGGGCCCCGGGGCTACTGTCAGCGTTCTGGGAATGGGGGTTCCCAGACTTGCCTGCCTGGGGCCTGCTGCGTGGCTCAACCAGTGGCCCAGTACGACCCGTCTTCATCAACCAACTCAAGACCCTCGCGAGGGGCGAAGCCTCGCGGGGTGGACGACACAAGGCCTCCTCAGGAGTGGCCTCACTAGGCAGGCTCGCGAGGAGGCGGAGAGATCAAGGTGAGGGGTACCTTGCGAGGTTCCCATGATGCAAGCCATGACAGTCAAGACCAGGCTGGCGCCAGGCAGGCACCAGCCAGTGCAGTGTCCTCATTTCCTCTTTGGTGCAAAGGGGGCAAGCGCAGGCAGGGAGTACCGAGGCATCAGGCAAAGGTTTCCATATCGGTGCAACAAGACCAAGACCAGCAGGACGGCAGGACGGAGGTCACCGTGGAGCCCAAGACGGTGCCATCACCAGCACCTTTGACAAGCAAAGACCACCTTTAGTCAGGATAGCTTGTACTAGCTGTCCCCTTTCAAAATGGCCGTTGTTGGATCCCTTCCCGCTCAATATTTGGGAAGAGGACCAGGGCCTCTATAAATAGGGCTAGCCACCATAGTAGAAGAGAAAGGAGGTTCATCTACACACCACACCAGCCCAAGAACACCTCTCCTCGCGAGGCTGTTCTTCCCCTATACTATTCATCATCAGCCCAAGAGGCAATCCACCACCACACACAGGAGTAGGGTATTACACCACAGCGGTGGCCTGAACCTGTATAAATCTTGTGTCTCTTGTGCTGTGAGTTCATCGATTTAGCTTAGGGATCACGGCGAGGCTAGGAGCGAGATTCGGTAGGAGGAAATCTTCATGCGCACCCCAGTGTTCGAACCTTAAGGGTTTTGCCCGAACCCGATATCCGACAGATGATGGTGAAGCAGTTGTGATGGGTGCTGGTGGCAGGGAAGGAGATCTGAGGTGGCGAAAGACGGTCAGGAGTCATGATGTCTGGTTTGGTGGCTACTTCTATCGATGAAGCAGCTCATGTGAGGTGGACGACATCGCGGCAGGAGCAGGACAAACCACACAAAGTTTTCCTCAACACCTATATGTAACTGAAGTAATTCTGTAAGGGCTCCTTTGGCTTGCAGGATTCTAAAAACGCAGGGATTGGAAAAACACCGGAATAGGATAGGAATGCACGTGGGAAACAGAGCATTTGTAAACACAAGATTTATGTCAACTTGGTTGTTTGGTTCACAGGAATTGGAAGAGTAGAGGAATGCAAAGAAACATGACCAAATTAAAGTGAAACCATATGAAAGTGTGTACAGTTAGAATGTTATTCTGCCACTAATGCACTTAGTCTTTTCATGCATAGGATTTTGAAAAGTAGGTCTAGGTGGATGTTTTTCTCCATTCCTTTCAATGAAATGCAGGAATAATTGAATAGTAGAGTGCCATAGGAAAATTTCCTATTGCTATGTTTTTCCTTCACTTTTTCCTTTGAAACAAAATAGCCCTAATGGATCAACATGAATGTACAGTAATAAATGATGCGACAAGTCTATAACCTCTTTGGTGTAGCCATGTCGACCACAACATCATTGGGTTGGTCGCTGAAGAAGTTGTGGCAGAGGTGGCTATCGGAGGTGTGGAGGAAGATCTGAGGCGTCTGTAGATGACATCCAGTGCACTGCTGTATTGTGATGGATGGCTCCGTCGTTGGAGCAGCTCCGGCGAGCCATAAGACGCCGAGGTTGATGCAGTACAAGATAGACATCGTTAATCTCAAGTGGGATTCTAATAGCATGTCCAATAGATGATGTAAAATACCTTACCAAAAAGTGATAGATGTAAAATTACATCACGAAAAAACACTTGACTACAACAGATGAGGTAAAAACTATTGACTCTAAACTTAACTATCGAAACTTAATTTACTGTGGAATCTGAATATTATTGTCAAAACTGAATGCACTAGTAGCAGAGAGGCACTTCACATGTAGTTTAGGCGGCTCAAGCACTACTAGTAGAGAAACAGCGATCTAAATCAGCAGGAGATCAACGAGGAACACAGTACCAGATAGTAGCCGGAGCAGCAGCTGTCGGCATTCTAGATATGAGGGTACCTAGACTTGGCTGCCTGCGGTTCACGGCGTGGCTCCATCGATGACCTGGTATGGCCCAGCTTCGGCATCAACAACTCAAGACCCTCACGAGGGGCCAAGCCTCGCGAGGCGGACGACACCAAGACCTCCAAGGGGATCGGCCCCCTCAGGCTAGCTTCAGAGGAGCAGAGATTTCTATGCAAGGCTCACCTCGCGAGGTCTGGCTGACATGAGTTATGACTGAAGGAAATATGCCCTAGAGGCAATAATAAAGTTATTATTTATTTCCTTAATTCAAGAGAAATGTTTATTATTCATGCTAGAATTGTATTAACCGGAAACTTTGTACATGTGTGAATACATAGACAAAACATATAGTCCTCTACTTGACTAGCTCGTCAATCAAAGATGGTTATGTTTCCTAACCATAGACATGTGTTGTCATTTGATGAACGGGACAACATCATTAGGAGAATAATATGATGGACATGACCCATCCGCTAGCTTAGCATTATGATCGTGTTAGTTTCATTGCTACTGCTTTCTTCATGACTTATACAAGTTCCTCAGACTATGAGATTATGCAACTCCCGAATACCGGAGGAACACTTTGTGTGCTACCAAACGTCACAATGTAATTGGGTGATTATAAAGGTGCTCTACTGGTGTCTCCAAAGGTGTTTATTGGGTTGGCATAGATCGAGATTAGGATTTGTCACTCCGTGTTTCAGAGAGGTATCTCTGGGCCCTCCCGATAATACTCATCACTATAAGCCTTGCAAGCATTGTGACTAATGAGTTATTTGCGGGATGAAGTATTACGGAATGAGTAAAGTGACTTGCCGGTAACGAGATTGAACTAGGTATGGAGATACCGACGATCGAATCTCGGGCAAGTAACATACCGATGACAAAGGGAACAACGTATGTTGTTATGCGGTTTGACCGATAAAGATCTTCGTAGAATATGTAGAAACCAATATGAGCATCCAGGTTCCGCTATTGGTTATTGACCGGAGACGTGTCTTGGTCATGTCTGCATAGTTCTCGAACCCATAGGGTCCGCACGCTTAACGTTCGATGACGATTGGTATTATGAGTTTATGTATTTTTATGTACCGAAGGTAGTTCGGAGTTCCGAATGTGATCACGGACATGAAGAGGAGTCTCGAAATGGCCGAGACATGAAGATTGATATATTGGACGACTATTTGTGGACATCGGAATGGTTCTGGATGAGTTTGGGCATTTACCGGAGTATCGGGGGCTTACCGGAACCCCCCGGGGAGTGTGTGGGCCTTATTGGGCCTTAGTGGGAGAGGGGAGGAGGCGGCGAGGTGGAGGGCGCACCCCCCAAGACTAATCCGAATTGGGTGGGGGGGCGTCCCCCCTTTGCTTCCCTCTCTCTCCCCCTTCCTTCCTCTCCTACTCTAACTTGGGAAGGGGGAATCCTACTCCCACTGGGAGTAGGACTCCCCCCTTAGGGGCTCCATAGAGGGCCGGCCCTCCCCCCTCCACTCCTTTATATATGGGGGAGGGGGCACCCCTTAGACACACAAGTTGACAATTGTTTTAGCCGTGTGCGGTGCCCCCCTCCACAGTTACATACCTCGGTCATATCGTCATAGTGCTTAGGCAAAGCCCTGCGCTGGTAACTTCATCATCACCGTCACCACATCGCCGTGCCGACGAAACTCTCCCTCGACCTCAACTGGATCAAGAGTACGAGGGACATCTCCGAGCTGAACGTGTGCTGAACGCGGAGGTGTTGTATATTTGGTTCTTGGATTGGTTGGATCGCAAAGACGTTCGACTACATCAACCGCGTTAACGAAATGCTTTCGCTTTAGGTCTATGAGGGTACGTGGACACACTCTCCCCTCTCATTGCTATGCATCACATAGATAGATCTTGCGTGTTCATTGGATTTTTTTTGAAATTACCGCGTTCCCCAACAATGACGACCAAGGCCAGGCGGGCGCCAGCGGGTGCAAAGTACCAAATTCCAGTTCGATGCAAAGGAGGCAAGCAGCAGGCATAGAGTCCCGAGGAATCAACCAAAGGATTCCATTCTGGTGCAACAAGACCAAGACCACCAGGACGGTAGGATGGAGGTCACCACCGAGCCCACTGCAGCGTCACGACGAGAGGCTTTTGCAAGCGAACACTACGTTAGTCAGGATAGGACGTACTTGTGGTTTCCCTTAAAATTTAGCCGTTGTGGGATCCCTTCCCAACCATTTGGGAAGAGGACCAAGGCCACTATAAATAGGACCTAGCCATACCAACAACTGAGATCGGATCCATTCCACCCTCACCACCTCACCACCTCACTTGAGCTCAAGAACACGCCTTGTGAGGCTGTTCTCCACTATACTAGTCCTTCCTCAGACCCTCGAGGCAAATCCACAAACAAAGCAGGAGTAGGGTTTTACACCACAAAGTGGCCCGAACCTGGGTAAACTGCCGTGTCTTCCTTTCCCTTCGAGCTCGGCGCGATAGGCTGTGAGATTAGCGACTAGACAGACTGGGTAGGTTGAGATCTCTGCACGCACCCCAGAGTTCGAATCTCTCAAGGGTTTGTGGAACACGAAATCTGATATTTGGCACGCCAGGTAGGGGTGCGTCGGAGCCTCTCTTCTGTCGACCGATCCACAGCCACTCCACCGCCGCCATGGCCGACGCCCCAAGAGCCCGTGTTGAGCACTGGGTTGTCCGGTCCACTCCAGTAGCGTATGCCGACAAGGAAGATCTCCACTCCACACTGCTCGCGGCTCGCGCTCCACCTGGTGCTGTCGACCGTGGGAGGTGCCGGCCGCCCCCCTCTCATGCCACACCGGAACCGCTCCGCCACAACAGTCTTAAAGCTACGCCACATTGATAGCACCACACACTCGTTGGGAGCAGGTGAACATGCAAGCTGTGATCATCGTGGCTCGAGAGCTGCTGAGGTGAAGGTTGGCGGAGAGTGGCCGTGACGTCCTACTGGAACGGGTCGCAGAGTTGCTAGATGCTGCATGTAGGGGCGCAGCACCGTTCTGCGCCCGGCCCATGTCGCAAGCCATGACGGGGGTGCACGCTCACCCATGCTACACCCGCGCACCCCCTCTAGGGGCCCCTGAGGAGCCTCTCCGCGTCAGCCCACCCCACGGCGCAGCCCGCTCTACTTCAACCATGCCGCCCCAGGGCG
This sequence comes from Triticum dicoccoides, assembly GCF_002162155.2. Lineage (NCBI taxonomy): Eukaryota > Viridiplantae > Streptophyta > Magnoliopsida > Poales > Poaceae > Triticum > Triticum dicoccoides. The sequence goes on along the minus strand of NC_041383.1, from coordinate 343,258,374 downwards.
GGGCCAACCCAAGCGACCTACCCTGGGGTCGCGTCAGGGAACCAGCCCTACGCCATCAAGACCTGATACTGGCCCAAGAGGGCAACAGCGCAAGGCAATAGGGAAGCGACTCAGGCGCGGCCAGCCCGGAGGCTTACTGCCAATCGCGATGGACCTAAGGTACGCGTCGGGAGAAGGCCCCAGCCGATCCCCCACGCCAGGCTGGGCGCTGGAAGCACACGAGGCTGAGGCTCTCTGTGAGCCACTGTAGGGCTCCACCAACGCCTTCAACGATAAATGCCACTGGGTACAGACAATGCCTCAGGAGCACGATTATGCTAACCATGGATCATAGGTTAACCAAGCCACAGCAACCGCCAGGGCCCCTGGGGTGGCGGCCCAGCCGCAGGTGGACGAAGGGCCTTGGGAACGCTGTGGGGGAGCCCGGGGCCAGGACCTCCCCCATGCTGCAAGGAGCAAGGCGCCGTGCGGAGGTAGGTCCCCTTCCATGGAAGGAGCCGGCAAGCCCTCCCCCCGACGGAGGGCCTACGGTCACCAAGGGCGCCGCCAGCGTCCTCCTTGCCCCTTGGTCTCATCCTAGTTTCCGGATGCCCCAACAGTGGTCGGGGGCGGCGCAGGGCGGGGTCCTCGTCGGGCGACATGAAGCAAGGCCCCATTCCTGTGAAGGTCTCCGCTCGTGAACACTCACGTAATAATGTCTGGGGTTGTACACGCCCCGGAGTCTCCTGAGTGCCGCCCTGGGGCCTCATGGGGGCTCCCACCCACGTCCAAGTGGAAGCACCATGCTCCGCGCTGGACGTCGACCCTGTCCCCCAATGACTATGCCCACGCCCAGTGGAAGCACTTAGCTCCGCGCTGGTGAGAAGACCAGAAGACTAGCTACGCGCCGGACGCGGCTATTTGCTTTCGCCCCTCTTTCTGTTCCCAATTTG
>NC_041383.1:343254682-343257198 GCF_002162155.2 Triticum dicoccoides | reverse complement strand
CAACCGGGGCCTGGGTGCGGTACGCGCACGTGGAGCATGTCCGGGCCAGCCCCGAACATGCAAAGGCCCCACTCGGGGGCCAGGAATGCGGCCACCACGCGCGCACCTTGCCGTGGTCCGGCAGTTGGTCCCTCGCGAGGCACTCTAGGATGGGCCAGCAGGCCCCTCGGGAGGTTCAGAACCTCGCGAGCCCGCAGCAGGCTTACCTCAAGAGAAAAAGCACCGCTGCGACACCAGGTCTCACTCGAGACCCGCAGAACCAAAGATAAGTCATAACAACTACCTTGCTTGGGAGCCCGTAGGCCTGCTGGGTCGTGCTCCAGGCGCTACTTCAAAAGCATTCCACAATCTCATACATTATAAGGGCCCTCCCTTTCAAAATTCTCTCACAAGGATGTGCCCAAGTTTTTTGTCATACATGTCAAAGCGAAAAGAAACATAGGCCTAGCTGCATGCGCCTTCTTCATCACCTTCGTCCGTGCTGCTCGCGTGGCTCGCGTTATCATGACCATCCTCCTCACCCTCACTATTCGCGCCGTCTTCTTCGGCCGCAATCACAACCACGTCATCCTCCGGAGAAAATTCTGCTACCAGAGCATCCACATGATTATTCACCCAACTTGCCAGGTTGTCCTGAATAACAATGGGCACGGGGGCTAACACAACATTGAAGTCGAAGTGAGGATCGAGGTTGAGGAGGTGGTTGAAGACACATGAGAATGCGCGCCCAAGAAGACCCTTACATCCCTTACGGCTCTTATGGCCCGATCCTCCAGGCAGGTCGCGATGTTGGTGAAGAAGCTGAGGTGGCTGGCATAATTGTTCTCGTGCAGGTGAGGAGCGCTCTTGTCGTGGATGGTGCCCAAGGCGCGGTTGGCTCTGACTCTGAGATCCTGGAGCATCGAGGCGTGCTGGCGGTGCAACATCCGGCGGTGATTTGCTTTGTTTGCGGTCTTCTTTGCAAGGGACGCGACATCCTTGACCTGCTGTTGCAGGAAAGATTGTTCGGCGTGAGCAGAGGCCAAGGCAGACACAGAAGAGGCCTGAGCATCCTCGGCGGCCCTCTCACGCTGTTCCACAGATTCCAGGTTCACCTTCAGGGCGGTAGTCCTTCCCTCCAGCTTGGCTTCCAACAGCTCTAGCTTCAAGCGATGCTCATCAGCCAGATCTGCATGGGGCTTTGCCACCTTCTGCTCGACCTCCAGCTGGACCCAGGCCTCCTGGGCGGTGACGGGATCCTCACCCATAGCTGCCTGGCGCTCCCTCACGTCCAGCCATTCCGATGCCGGCTATGCTCCATGGCCTCCAGCGCGAGGTCCTCCTGGCATCTCAGAAGCTCCTCCTCGTCATGAGGCGCTTCGCCAGGTGATGCGGCCAGGAAGGCCTACCGCGCCTCGATCTCCCGCTCGAGGGAAGGGTTTGAAGTCTGGAGCTCCCGCTCTCGCTCCTCGGCTTCCTCACGATGACGGTCAGCGGCCCTGGCCTCCTCCAGGGTGCGAGCGCAAGCCTCATGAGAAGTTGCAAAGAAGCCATAGCGCGTGCATCGGCACGATCACGCTGAAGCTGCCCAAGATTGATGGCGACTTTCAGCTAGTGCCATTCGCGCGCCAACCGGCGGTCCTCTGTCTTGAGGCGGGTGTTGACGTTAGCAAGCTCTCCACCAAGCCGAATCATCGCGTTTGTCGCCTTGCCAAAGAGCTCGTAGAGGACAACACTGCACCCACGCGTGAACTCCAACGTCCGGCCAAGCCCTTCTTCGGCCCTGGGAGCTGCCGGAGGGGCGCGGAGCAGCTCTCTTGCCTCCGGCTGGGGGCTGGCCGATGCAGTTTCACAGCCTGGAAACAAAGCCGGCCCGGGGCGCTTGATCGCCAGCGATGATCAGTGGAGGAGCGTCAGCATGCCCCCTGCCCGCAGGCCAGGTTGTGGAAGAAGGAGGCAGGAGGCTCAAGTCTGAGGCCCCCTAGCAGCACATCAGTTGCCGGAGTTGGCCCCATGCCCTGCACGGGAACTGGGTGTGGGGGCCTGGGCGTCGGGATCAAACCCAAAGCTTCTGGAGGACGCCTCACCTGAGGCTTTGCCACCACGGGGATCCTGCGAAGCCTTGGTCAGGGAAAAGCATGGCGCAGAGGAAGTCACTAGAATGAGGTACTTACTCGTCCACGGCTATGTACTTCCTCTGCTTCAGTGGCTGGTATGTGTCACCATTGTAGCTCGGAGACCCCTTCCTCTTGCCGAGTGCTTCGATATTCAGGCGAAGCCGACCGGGTTTCAAGGGGCGATCCCCAGCAGCTGGACGCTTGGCAGGGCTCCCTGGGCGGCAGCCTCAGGAGCACTAGAAGGCACCTCCCCCTCAGCAACCGCCCCGAGGCCGCTTCCCCGAGCCTCGGAGGCGGCCACCTCAAGGGCACCGGGTCACGCCAGTCCGGTGGTGGCCCGTTCTGGGGCCTCTGAAACCTCGGGCTCTTGAGCTGCTGGTGGCGCCTGACATCTGGAGGTCGCCTCGGTGACACCTGGTG
>NC_041383.1:343253510-343254473 GCF_002162155.2 Triticum dicoccoides | reverse complement strand
GCGTGCCGCGGGATCGAGAAGCAAGGGAGCCACGAGGATAGAATTCTCGCGAGGCCCTTAAAGGCCCTCTGGGCATAACCCCCACTCGTCGAAGAGGGGCATCTACTTCACGAAGGACACCTTGTTTGAGCACTGGTATAGGAGGCAGCCCTTCCATGGAAGCGCGGTGGGTTTGGAGGCACCCGTCAGGAGCTCGAGTACCTTCCTCAGCATCTTGGCAGGGAGTGTAGAGGTCCTTGGCGCCATTAAAGGCCCACATTGGGCGGGAATAGAGCTGGAGTAGGGGGATGCGCCACTGGATGAATTACTGCACCACCATTGGCGGTGTCACCCCGAGCTTCTTCACCCCGGTCAGCTGCGTATAGATGTGGGCAAGATGATGGTCAACAAGCTTCACATGCCCCCAGCCGGAGCTGGGCACCGCTGGCACTCGGGGGTCAATAGAACGGTGCAATGCGTGCCGGCATCTACAAACAGCCACTGGTTCTAGAACCCCTTCGCATCTGACAATAGCTCGAAGTCGATCCCCGAGCCAGCCATCGCCACAACAGCCTGGAAAGCCGTGCACCCCGAGCATTGGCGGGCGTCGACCAGACGAAGCAAGAAAAAATGGCGAAACAGGGATACATAAGGGGAGATGCCGACCATGGCGCTGCAAAGGAAAGCGAAGACGGCAAGGAGGATGATGGAGCGGGGATCCAGGTGCAGCATGTGGATCTAGTAGTGCAAGATTATGGTGTTGAAGAAAGGGGAGAAAGGGGGATCAGACCCGCAAAGAGGGCGTGAAGATGGATAGGAATCTCGGTGGTGCTCATGTCACCTCCAGACCAAGATGTAGGCTGGGCAATCGTCGCCTTCCACTCATTGGAATCTGTGGCAAGAGCTTGGCGGACCATGGCCAGCCCCTCTTGGTTGATCACTGTCGACCGCTCGAGAGCAGGTTCCAAGATCGGCGGGGGTTCA
>NC_041383.1:343249715-343253329 GCF_002162155.2 Triticum dicoccoides | reverse complement strand
CGGATCTGTGAGAAGGATTGCAAGTTGGGAGAGAGAAGGAGCAAGGCCAAGCGCAACGATCTACAGGGCAGACTGCTCTGGCAACGGGCGGGCGCCAGGCTTGGCGGATTTCAAGGCAGCATGGGGAAGTGGATACGTCCATGTTGCATCAATCACCACTCGTCATCCAAGGCCGCAGGCGGTTAGGACCCATGGCGCTCCGCACTTGCCCTTTGGCTTCACCAGAAGCCAAGTCCGAGCGCGCCTTGGGCCTGGGGGCTACTGTCAGCATTCTGGATACGGGGGTACCTAGACATGCTTGCCTGCGGCCCATGGCATGGCTCCATCGACGGCGTGGTACAACCCAGCTTTGGCATCAACAACTCAAGACCCTCGCAAGGGGCCAAGCCTCGCGAGGCGGATGACACGAAGACCTCCAAGGGGATCGGCCCCCTCAAGCTGGCTCCCGAGGAGCAGAGTTTCTATGCAAGGCTGACCTCGCGAGGTTCGGCTGACTTGAGCTATGATGACCAAGGCCAGGCAAGCGCCAGTGGGCGTAGAGTACCAGTTTCCTCTTCTGTGCAAAGGAGGCAAGCAGAAGGCGTAGAGTCCCGAGGAATCAACCAAAGGTTTCCATTCTGGTGCAACAAGACCAAGACCGCCAGGACAGCAGGATGGAGGTCACCACCAAGCCCACCGCAGCGTCACGACCAGGGGCTTTTGCAAGCAAAGACCACTTTAGTCAGGATAGGACGTACTTGTTGTTTCCCTTCAAATTTGGCTATTGTGGGATCCCTTCCCGCCTACATTTGGGAAGAGGACCAAGGCCACTATAAATAGAACCTAGCCACCACCAACAAGGGAGATCGAACCCATTCCACCCTCACCACCTCACAAGCTCACTTGAGCTCAAGAACACGCCTCCTGAGGCTGTTGTCCACTTTACTAGCCCTTCCTGAACCCCTCAAGGCAAATCCACCAACAAAGCAGGAGTAGGGTTTTACACCGCAAGGTGGCCCGAACCTGGGTAAACTGCCGTGTCTTCCTTTCCCTTCGAGCTCGACTCGATAGGCTATGAGATTAGTGAGTAGGAAGACTGGGTAGGTTGAGATCTCCGCACGCACCACAAAGTTCAAACCTCTCAAGGGTTTGCGGAACCCGAAATCCGACAGCAGAGCTTGGAGGAGCAGCGCGAACTAGAGCCAGAGTAGCAACTCGTGTAGTTGCAATAGCCCATGTACCAGCATCAGCAGCGCGAGCGAGATCAAGAGAAGAGAGCAGTACGAGCGATTGGGAGAGCAGAGCAGCAGCGTGACCGAGCGAGAGACGGAGCAGCAGCAGAGCAGCAGTGCGAGCGAGCAAGAGCCATAGCAGCAACAGAGCAGCAGCATGAGCGAGGGAGAGCCGGAGCAGCAGCATCTCCGGCCGGTATGGACACTGCCTCCGAGGGAGCCTCACACTGGGGGAGAGATGCCGTGAAGATGTCGCTTACGGTGCCAACTATGAGGTAGCCATGCCATGGGGGAGCGGGTCAAGCACCGGCGGCGCCAGGAGGTCAAGTTAAGGAGAAGCTGCGATGCAATGAGTGTGAAACCTTTTTGGTGGTGCCGAGTAGGCCTCGTCTTCGTCTAAGGAGTCAGTGAGGATGCTGTAGTTCCGGTGGAGCAGGTTAAGATGACGCTGTGGGGATGGAGCAGCCGTGATAGACGAGGCGATCGTCAAAGCAGCACCTTGGAGGTGGAGGATGGGGCGGATGAACCGGCGGGACAACGAGATCAATGATGGATCCTCATCTGGGGAGGTGGATGAGGGACGTCAAGCTGTTGTGGTGGACGACATCATCGGGGAAGAGGCTTCGGCTAGGCAGCGGTGGGGTGGCGTACAGAGGAGGGTGGGGTTTCGCGGCTGGAGAAGAGAGGTTGGCGGCATGGGATTTCGAATGGCGAAAATGAAGTGATGGGAAGGGGGAACCATGACTTAGGGATGCGCTTGTCCAAAATGTAGGGTGTGTTACAAAAGTACCCCCACCTATTTGATCCAGTAGCCCTCTCGGCTCAGGGTTAGAAGGCGGATTTCGCATGTCGGGATTTGGTAGCTGGAGGAAGTTTTCGCATACGTTGTAATTTCGGGATAGCAAGGTGCGGGTTGTGAAGGCACGAGTTTTGGGAGCAAGATATCTGAATTTTCGGGATAACAAGGCACGGCTTGAATTTTAGGGACAAGCCTAACGCATAATAATGTACGAAGCAAATCAATTCATATGTACACCACATGATTACTATAAGTTAGAAATGAACTATGTGTACTATATGAAAGCAAACTCGAAATTTTGAATACACTTGATGTTGATTCCAAATAATAGTACATTTGATGTACTAACTAGATCTTCATAATCTAAACCATGTTTCATATGTACATTGTGTTTATCGCACAAAGTATAGTGCCCCGTCCCCTACATTATGACAAGTTTTTAGCCCTGAGCTGCAAAATAAATGTTATATATATTATATGTAGTATAACATGTTCATAATCACACCATGAGTATCACCATTATATATATTCATGCATGCGTTGGTTTAAAACACTATGATATCTTCTCAAATATTCGAATCCACTTCTATAATAAATTATGATCTCCATTCTTCTTTCTCACCCACACAATCCTCTTATCTTTGTAGCTAGCGCTAACTTTCTGTTGTGCATGCACACGCCCGCCTCCCTCTCACCCTCCCCCAACATTCTCTACCTACATCGTGCACATTCGCCATTTCACTTTAGGTCGTTCACCCATGGTGTGCGTAGGACCCCAACTCCTTCTTTCCAACACACACCGATCGATATACCTCTCTAGCCAGGTGTGCCTACCACAAACACAAGATTTCCCTCTTCTCTTGTCACCATCCATGCCTCACTCCAGCCCCTCTTTTCAACAATCTAGTACTCGCACACTCCTTCCCCCTTGATATCGTAGGCCTCTCGCACCACCTCCTAGCTGCATCCCTCTCTCGCTATATCCTTCTCTCCGGGTCTTATTTGTTGGGAAACGTAGCATGCAATTTCAAAAAAAATCCTACGCTCACGCAAGATCTATCTAGGATATGCATAGCAACGAGAGGGGGAGAGTATGTCCATGTACCCTCTCGTAGACCGAAAGCGGAAGCGTTACTTAACGCGGTTGATGTAGTCAAACGTCTTCTCGAATCAACTGATCAAGTATCAAACGTACGTCACCTCCGAGTTCTGCACACATTCAGCTCGATGACGTCCCTCGAACTCTTGATCCAGTAGAGGCTTAAAGGAGTCGATGAGTTCTGTTAGCATGACGGCGTGGTGACAGCGTTGGTGAAGTGATCCGCGCAGGGCTTCACCTAAGCACTACGACAATATGACCATACGAGTAAACGGTGGAGAGTGGCACCACACACAGCTAAAAAACAACGGTTGTGCTTTGGGGTGCCCCCCTGCCCCCCATATATAAAGGAGGGCGAGGGGAGAGCGCTGGCCTAGGGCGCGTCCCCAAGGGGGGAGTCCTACTAGGACTCCTAGTCCAATTCGTACCCCCCTTCCTTTCCGGAGGGGGAAAAGGGGGAAGGAAGAGAGAGAGCGAGAAGGAAAGAGGGGGCTGCGCACCCTCC
>NC_041383.1:343243254-343249306 GCF_002162155.2 Triticum dicoccoides | reverse complement strand
ACTTTCTGGGGGGGGGGAGGCGGGGGTGTTTCGGTAACCCCTCAGTACTCCAAAAAACCCCCAAATCATTCCGGAACCATTCTGGTGTCCGAATATAACCTTCCAATATATCAATCTTTACCTATCGACCATTTCGAGACTCCTCGTCATGTCCGTGATCTCATTCGGGATTCCGAACAACCTTCGGTCACCAAAACACATAACTCATATAATACATATCATCATCGAATGTTAAGCGTGCGGACCATACGGGTTCAAGAAATATGTAGACATGACCAAGACACCTCTCCGATCAATAACCAATAGCGGAACCTAGATGCTCATATTGGTTCCCACATATTCTAAGAAGATCTTTATCGGTCGAACCGCAATGTCAACATACATTATTCCCTTTGTCATCGGTATGTTACTTGCCCGAGATTCGATCATTGGTATATTCATACCTAGTTCAATCTTGTTACCGGCAAGTCTCTTTACTTGTTCCGTAGTGCATCATCCCATCACTAACTCATTAGTCACATCCCTTGCAAGGCTTCATATGATGTGCATTACCGAGAGGGCTCAGAGATACCTCTCCGATACTCGGAGTGACAAATCCTAATCTCGATCTATGCCAACCCAACAAACACATTTGGAGATACCTTTAGAGCATCTTTATAATCACCCAGTTACGTTGTGACGTTTGATAGCACACAAGGCATTCCTCCAGTGTCCGAGAGTTGCATAATCTCATAGTTGGAGGAATATATCTTTGACACGAAGAAAGCTCTAGAAATAAAACTGAACGATCATTGTGCTAAGCTAATGGATGGGTCTTGTCCGTCACATCATTCCACTAACGATGTGATCCCGTTTATCAAATGAAAACTCATGTCCATGGCTAGGAAACTTAACCATCTTTGATCAACGAGCTAGTCTAGTAGAGGCATACTAGGGACACATTGGGACACATTGTTTTGTCTATGTATTCACACATGTATCAAGTTTCCGGTTAATACAATTCTAGCATGAATAATAAACATTTAGCATGAATAAGGAAATATAAAATAACGACTTTATTATTGCCTCTAGGGCATATTTCCTTCAGTCTCCCACTTGCCCTAGAGTCAATAATCTAGATTACATTATAATGAATCTAACACCCATGGAGTCTTGGTGCTGATCATGTTTTGCTCGTGGAAGAGGCTTAGTCAACGGGTCTGCAACATTTAGATCCGTATGTATTTTGCAAATCTCTATGTCTACCTCCTTGACCAAATCTCGGATGGAGTTGAAGCGTCTCTTGATGTGTTTGGTCTTTTTCTGAAATCTGGATTCCTTCACCAAGGCAATTGCTCCAGTATTGTCACAAAAGATTTTCATTGGACCCAATGCACTAGGTATTACACCTAGATCGGATATGAACTCCTTCATCTAGACTTGTTCATTTGCTGCTTCCGAAGCAGCTATGTACTCCGCTTCACACGTAGATCCCGCCACGACACTTTGCTTGGAACTGCACCAACTAACAGCCCCGCCATTCAATAAAAATATGTATCCGGTTTGTGACTTTGAGTCATCCGGATCAGTGTCAAAGCTAGCATCAACGTAACCACTTACGACAAGCTCTTTGTCACCTCCATAAATGAGAAACATATCCTAGTCCTTTTCAGGTACTTCAGGATGTTCTTGACAGCTGTCCAGTGATCCCCTCCTAGATTACTTTGGTACCTCCCTGCTAAACTTATAGCAAGGCACACATCAGGTCTGGTAGACAGCATAGCATACATGATAGAACCTATGGCTAAAGCATAGGGAATGACTTTCATTTTCTCTCTATCTTCTGAAGTGGTCGGGCATTAAGTCTGACTCAACTTAACGCCTTGTAACACATGCAAGAACCCTTTCTTTGACTGATCCATTTTGAACTTCTTCAAAACTTTATCAAGGTATGTTCTTTGTGAAAGTCCTATCAAGTGTTTTGATCTACCTCTATATATCTTGATGCCCAATATATAAGCAGCTTCACCGAGGTCTTTCATTGAAAAATCTTGTTCAAGTATCCTTTTATGCTATTCAGAAATTCTACATCATTTCCAATCAACAATATGTCATCCACATATAATATTAGAAATGCTATAGAGCTCCCACTCACTTTCTAGTAAATACAGGCTCCTCCAAAACTCTGTATCAAACAATATGCTTTGATCACCTCATCAAAGTGTATATTCTAACTCTAAGATGCTTGCACCAGTCCATAAATGGATCGCTGGAGTTTGCACACTTTGTTAGCACCTTTAGGATCGACAAAACCTTCTAGTTGCATCATATACAATTCTTCTTTAAGAAATGCGGTTTTGACATCCATTTGCCAGATTTCATAATCATAAAATGCGGCAATTGCTAACATGATTTAGACAGACTTAAGCATCGCTATGGGTGAGAACATCTTATCGTAGTCAACTCCTTAAACTTGCCGAAAAACCTTTACAACAAGTCGAGCTTTATAGATAGTAACATTACCATCAGCGTCAGTCTTCTTCTTGAAGATCCATTTATTCTCTATGGGTCGCCGATCATCGGGTAGGTCCACCAAAGTCCACACTATGTTCTCATACATGGATCCTATCTCAGATTTCATGGCCTCAAGCCATTTATCGGAATATGGGCTCATCATAGCTTCTTCATGGTTCGTAGGTTCGTCATAGTCAAGTAACATGACCTCCAGAACAGGATTACCGTACTACTCTAGTGCGGATCGTGCTCTTCCTGACCTACGAGGTTCTGTAGCAACTTGATCTGTAGTTTCATGATCTTATCATTAGATTCCTCACCAGTTGGTGTAGGCATCATGGGAACATATATCCCGGATGATCTATTTTCCAAATTGAGAGCAGGTACAATCACCTCATCAAGTTCTACTTTCCTCCCACTCACTTCTTTCGAGAGAAACTCCTTCTCTAGAAAGGTTCTGTTCTTAGCAACAAAAATCTTGCCTTCGGACTTGTTGTAGAAGGTGTACCCAATTGTTTCCTTAGGGTATCCTATGAAGACACACTTGTCCGATTTGGGTTCGAGCTTATCGGGCTGAAGCCTTTTGACATAAGCTTCGCATCCCCAAACTTTAACAAACAACATCTTAGTTTTGTTGCCAAACCACAGTTCAAACGATGCCATCTCAACGGATTTTGATGGTGCCCTGTTTAAAGTGAATGCAGCTGTCTCTAATTGATAACCCCTAAACGATAGTGGTAAATCGGTAAGAGACATCATAGATTGCACCATATCCAATAAAGTGCAGTTACGACGTTCGGACACACCATTACACAGTGGTGTTCCAGGTGGCATGACCTGCGAAACTATTCCACATTGTTTTAATAAAGGCCAAACTTGGCACTCAAATATTCTCCTCCACGATCAGAACGCAGAAACTTTATTTTCTTGTTACGATGATTCTTCACTTCACTCTGAAATTCTTTGAACTTTTCAAATGTTCCAGACTTGTGGTTCATTAAGTAGACATACCCATATCTGCTCAAATCATATGTGAAGGTCAGAAAATAACGAGACCCGCCACGAGCATCAACACTCATTGGACCTCATACACCGGTATGTATTATTTCCAATAAGTCACTAGCTCGTTAAATTGTTCTGGCAAACGGAGTTTTAGTCATCTTGCCCATAAGGCACCGGTTCGCAAGTATCAAATGATTCATAATCAAGTGATTCCAAAAGTCCATCTTTATGGAGTTTCTTCATGCGCTTTACACTGATAACACCCAAACGGCAGTGCCACAAATAAGTTGCACTATCATTATCAACTTTGCATCTTTTGGCATCAACATTATGAATATGTGTATCATCACGATCAAGATTCAACAAAAATAGATCACTCTTCAAGGGTGCATGACCATAAAAGATATTACTCGTACAAATAGAACAACCATTATTCTCTGATTTAAATGAATAACCATCTTGCACTAAACAAGATCCAGATATAATGTTCATTCTCAACTCTGGCACCAAATAACAGTTATTCAGGTCTAAAACTAACCCCGAAGGTAGATGTAGAGGTAGCATGCCGACGGTGATCACATCGACCTTGGAACCATTTCTGACATGAATCGTCACCTTGTCCTTAGCCAATCTTCGTTTAATCCGTAGTCCCTACTTCCAGTTACAAATATGAGCAACCGAACCGATATGAAATACCCGGGCACTACTACAAGAATTAGTAAGTTACACATCAATAACATGTATATCAAATATACCTTTGTTCACTTTGCCATCCTTATTATCCGCCAAATACTTGGGGCAGTTCCGCTTCCAGTGACTAGTCCCTTTCCAGTAGAAGCACCCAGTTTCAGGCTTGGGCCCATTTTTAGGTTTCTTCCCGGGAGTAACAACTTGCTTGTCATTCTTCTTGAAGTTCCCCTTCTTTTTACCCTTGCCCTTCTTCTTGAAACTGGTGGTATTGTTAACCATCAACACTTGATGCTCCTTTTTGATTTCTACATCCGCGGCCTTTAGCATTACGAAGAGCTCGGGAATAGTCTTTTCCACCCCTTGCATATTGTAGTTCATCGTGAAGCCTTTGTAGCTTGGTGGCAGTGACTGAAGAACTCTGTCAATGACACAATCATCTAGAAGATTAACTCCCAGCTGAGTCAAGTGATTATGGTACCGAGACATTCTGAGTATGTGCTCACTAACATAACTGTTCTCCTCCATCTTGCAGCTATAGAACTTGTTGGATACTTCATATCTCTCAACTCGGGCATTTGCTTGAAATATTAACTTCAACTCCTGGAACATCTCATATGGTCCATGACGTTCAAAACGTCTTTGAAGTCCCAATTCTAAGCAATAAAGCATGGCACACTAAACTAACGAGTTTTCATCAACACATGACTGTCACGCATTCATAATGTCTGCAGTTGCTGGGGCAAGTGGTACACCTAGCGGTGCATCAAGGACATAATTTTTCCGTGCAACAATGAGGATAATCCTCAAGTTATGGACTGTCACGCCCAATATGCGACCCTATCCTAAAGGAACTCGAAGGTTCCACCAAGGATATAAGCGCATATCGGAGACGCTTTTGCAAGGTGGATATCATTATATCAACATTACATAATAGATGGGAATACATACAAGGCATACGAATGCCGCAAGAATAAATCAATACATCATCCATAAGATCAACATCCGACTACGGATGGAACACAAATAGAAGCTCAAACGACATCCACCCTGCTAGCCCAGGCTGCCGACCTGGAACCTATCCCCTGATCAAAGAAGAATCAGAAGAAGAACTCCAAAACAAGTAACATCGCTCTCGCGTCAAGATCATCACAAAACCTGTACCTGCAGCTGTTGTTGTAGTAATCTATGAGCCACGAGGACTCAGCAATCCCATTACCATGGGTATCAAGACTAGCAAAGCTTAAAGGGAAAGGAAGGGGTAAAGTGGTGAGGTTGCAGCAGAGACTAAGCATATATGGTGGCTAACATACGCAAATAAGAGCGAGAAGAGGAGCAATGGGACGGTCATCAACTAGTAATGATCAAGAAGTGATCCTGAACTCCTGCTTACGTCAAACATAACCCAAAAACTGTGTGCACTTCCCGGACTCCGCCGAAAAGAGACCATCACGGCTACACACGCGGTTGATGCATTTTAATTCGAATCTGGTGTCAAGTTATCTACAACCGGACATTAACAAATTCTCATCTGCCACATAACCGCGGGCATCACTCTCGAAAGTTTATACCCTACAGGGGTGTCCCAACTTAGCCCATCACAAGCTCTCACGGTCAACGAAAGATATTCCTTCTCCCAGGAAGACCCGATCAGTCTCGAAATCCTGGTTTACAAGACATTTCGATAATGGTAAAACAAGACCAGCAAAGCCGCCCGATGCACCGACAATCCCGATAGGAGCTACACATATCTTGTTCTCAGGGCAACAGTGGATGAGACAGGCTATGAGTAAAACCAGACCTCGAGTTTCCCCGTGGGGGCCCCACAGGCGGCTTGGTTCGGACCAGCACTTAGAGAAGCACTGGCCCG
>NC_041383.1:343219932-343242974 GCF_002162155.2 Triticum dicoccoides | reverse complement strand
AGATGACCCTCAAGAGAGCGACTCCCAAGGGAAAAGTAGGTGGTGGTGAGGCAAATGGTAAAACCAAGGTTGGGCCTTGCTGGAGGAATTTTATTCAAAGCGAACTGTCAAGGGGGTCCAATAAATCACCCAACCGTGTAAGGAACACAAAATCAAGGAACATAACACCGGTATGACGGAAACTAGGGTGGCAAGAGTGGAACAAAGCACCAGGCATAAGGCCGAGCCTTCCACCCTTTACCAAGTATATAGATGCATTAATTAAATAAGAGGTATTGTGATATCCCAACCATAATCCTGTCCACCATTGAGCAATCTTCAACTTCACCTACAACTAACAACGCTATAAGAAGGGCTGAGCAAAGCGGTAACATAGCCAAACAACGATTTGCTAGGAAGGGTGAAAAGGGTTAGAGGCTGACATGGCAAATTTGGGAGGCTTGAAGAGCAAGTGATAGGAAGCACAGCATAGCGATAGAACGAAGCAACTAGCATAGCAAAGATAGTAGTGAGATCCAAGGTGACGGTCATCTTGCCTGGAATCCCGCTAGGAAGAAGAACGAGTCCATGAAGAAGATGAAGCCACGAAGATGAACCACACATAGACGAACGCATCCTCACAATCGCAATGAAACGGGAACCCGAAGAAAATTGGATGGTGAGGGAAAAGTAAACTAACTATTTAGGCAAGTTTAAATGAGGCCGGAACAACAAACAACAATTCCGGAAAATCCTCATATGCAATTTATGAATTTGCTACTGTTCTGCCCTATACATAATTTTAGAGTTGTCAAACAGTAAAACAAAGTGCACCAAGTTAATCTATGCATTTTTTTACCCCATTTACATATAAAGTTTATTTAAAATGAAGCTACGGTTATTTAGTTATGAAATAAAGCATTTTAACATGGCATTTGAGCAAATTTAAACAAACAACATGTTTAAACATTTTTAACAGGGATGAAAGTTGCATATTGTGAAACTAGATACAATTCTAAGCATTTTACATATATTGTTTGTTTAATTTGGATGCATGCATATTTAGCTATTGACAATTAAAAATGATGGCATTTTTCTGTAATTATGCATGCACTAGAGAAATGCTAAATTGCAGTGAACAGAGAAAAACCTTATGCGGGCCAAAAGTAATGCACTATGCAAACCCAGAAGCAGAATTGGCTCGAAGTGGATGTTTGCATGTTTTGGAAAGAGAAAAAAAACATAGGAAAAGGATTGAGGCTCCATGGGATTTGATCCCAGGACCTCCTGCTGTTTGTGCGCTAAGATGAACAGTGGGCTACTAACTTGATTGTGCTGAAGAATGGACTTGACAAAACATGAAACAGGAGTAGAGCTTGATCTGGGTGAAGCAAATTTGGTGAAAACAAAAGGTGCGGTCATGGGGATTTGATCCCTGATCGCCTGGGTAACAAAGGGGAAGGCCATCCAGTTTGGCTCCTGCGTGCGTTGTTTAACAAGGAGTTGGCCTCCTTGATAACCAAACAACAGAAGTGCCGAGCTTCAGCCATGGCTACGCCAAGAAAGCTCATGGCAACTGCGAGCGAACGCGTCGTCCATCTCTGCTACTAGGCGTCGGCAGGCGTGCGGAAGACGGTGAGGGTACAGCTACTGGATGCGCGCGTACAGTGGTTCGACCTTGAGCTCGCGCTCGACTCGGGCACGGCACGGCGGCGACAACAACAGCTTGGCGAGCATGGGTGAGAAGCAGGGCAAGCTTCAGAGGAGGCGGTGCATGTGTGGGAGCTGCAAGGGCGGCGTGGGTGCCAGGACGCCCGTGTGTGGATGCATGCAAAGGTGGGGTGCACAAAGGAAAGAGCACGAGCTTGCTCGCTGCCATGGCGTCCATGGCCTCGGGCACGACGGGATCGACGGCTACGCAGACGGATTCAACAAGGGCAAGAGGCTGGGAGGAGCGGCTGCTCACCAGGGGATCGAGGGAGTCGATCGAGCTCGGGGACGAGGGGACGCGACGAAGGGGACACGGCGGAGGCGCTGATCGAGGCGACGACGCTCGGTCCCTGAAGAAGACGAAGCAGAGGAAGAAGACCAGGATGCGGGCGTCGCGGCCTTGACGTCCCGCGGCGATGTAGAGGACGTCGGGGATGAAGAGGAACTTGGCGAAACTCTTGGGCACTTTGGCGAATGCTCTAATCCGGGAAGAAGAAGACGAAGGGGAAGAAGAGGACATCGTGGAGGCAGTCTTGGGCTTGCCTTGCAGCGAAACGGAATCAGGGGCTTGCTGTGGTTCTTGTGGGCTTCACGGAGGTCGAAGGGAGGCATCAGGCCGGCGGCGAGCTCCTTGCCTAGCCAGCCGTGGCGTTCGGGTGCTACTCGAGGCAGGAGCAGGAAGACGTGAGGGAGAGCCTCCCTCGAGCGGAGGCGCGGAGGAGGGAACAAGGAGGAGAAGGGAACCCTAGGGGATCGTGGCAAGTGTGAAATAGGAGGGGGGAAGGGCGGACGTGGAACTCGGGCGTCCATGGTGGCCATGTGCGGCGTGGTGCTCTATTTTACCGTGAGAGAGGAAAGCGACTGGAGGTGGAAGAAAAAGTGAGGGTTGAGGGGATGACAGGCGGGCCCGACAGGGTGCATTGAGCAAAATTTACCAGGCAGAAGAGGAGAAAAGGCCAGGCGCGGGCCGGGCTAAGGTGGCTGTTGCTGGGCCGCTGCGGTGTGGCTGGGCTGCACTGCTGCTCTCTCTCCCCTGCCTCACTTTATTTTCTTCGAATTTCTTCAGGCAAAAAACAAAGAGAAAATCACTGGGACTTTGGAGAGGGAGTAGGCTGGGATACAAATATCTCAGGAATTCTGGAATTATGCACCATTTTAATAAATTGGCTTGGCAATTTTATAGACAGAAGAATAAGTCAAGTTTGAATTAAATTCAAACTTGAGCCATTTTTCAATCCAACCAAAACAACTCCAAAATGTATGATACTTGACAGAGAGGTATAATGCATGGAGTAAGATCACCAGGAAATAAATGAACATTAATGGAAGAGGGAAAATGTCACTTGCAAAAACATGAAGGAAGAAGGAAGGGAGAGGTGATGATACAAGGGCATGGCTTGAGAGAGAGATATCAAGGGCTGATGCACACACAACATGAAGAATGCAACCCACATTATGAGCATGATGATATGTAAAATGAAAAGGGTACAATGCAACATAACAAGTGAGATGAGCATGGTGTAAGAAGCAAATATATGACAAGGCACTCAACATGATCATGGCATAAAAATATAGGAATGAAATATGCAAAACAATTATGATAGTGCAACAAACATAATAAACACACGGCAACAACTAAAATAAATAGATGGCATCTAGAGCATCGGTCTCGGGGCGTTACACGGACCCAATCCGTGTAGTTGCTACCATCATCTTTCAACTTAGCTTTCTCTAGAAATGCATTAAAATTCAAAGGGACGGTAGTACGGGCCATTGATCTACAATATAGATATGCAAAAAACTATCAGGACTAAGTTCATGATAAAATAGGTTCAATTAATAATATTACTTAAGAACTCCCACTTAGATCGACATCCCTCTAGTCATCTAAATGATACATGATCCAAATCAACTAAACTGTGTCCGATGATCACGTGAGATGCAGTAGTCTTCAATGGTGAACATCACGATGTTGATCATATCTACTATATGATTCACGTTCGACCTTTTGGTCTCCAGTATCCCGAGGCCATATCTGTATATGCTAGGCTCATCAAGTTTAACCCGAGTATTTCGCGTGTGCAAAACTGGCTTGCACCCGTTGTATTTGAACGTAGAGCCTAACACACCCGATCATCATGTGGTGTCTCATCACGAACAACTTTCGCAATGGTGCATACTCGGGGAGAACACTTATACCTTGAAATTTTAGTAAGGGATCATCTTATAATGCTACCACCATATTAAGCAAAATAAGATGCATAAAAGATAAACAACACATGCAATCAAAATATGTGACATGACATGGCCATCATCATCTTGTGCTTTTGATCTCCATCACCGAAACAACGTCATGATCTCTATCATCACCGGCTTGACACCTTGATCTCCATCGTAGCGTCGTGGTCGACTCGCCAACCATTGCTTCTACGACTATCGCAACCGCTTAGTGATACAGTAAAGCAATTACATAGCGTTTGTATTTCATACAATAAAGCGACAACCATATGGCTCTTGCCAGAGTCAATTACACCACAGGTGTCTGAACTTGGCGAGAAAAATCAGTTTGGTGCTAAAACTTGCAGCATACATTGAACCGGTGACAGAACTTGGCTTGGGTGTGCATCTACGGTGCTAATCACGCTTGTATACGTACAGGCTGTTGATTTGGCGAGCCAGCATGGCACGGGGCCCACCTATCAGTGACTGGGAGACGCAGACGAGGGCGTTGGCCTGTTTTTCTTTTTGCAAAAACACCCTAAATTTCATTTTTCTCACAAAAAGCCCCTCAAAAATTTCGTTAAAAATTTAAAACAACACTTTATATCTGTATAACCATTGGGCTGTACCTGTCAGGATACATTACACGGAGGAAATTAATATGAAAAATAACACGCCAGGGAGGTTCGAACGGACGAGCAATGGCTCACTGGCCGACCAGACTAGTCACCAGACCGTGAATAATTTGCTGTCGAAATTGGATAGCTAGTCCTAGTGAACTATAGGCAAGCGCGCACATAAGGCTTAAATGGCGGCTGTCACCGCGCCTTAATTTTTTAATGTTATTATCTTTTCTTAGAATTATGTTGTATTGTTCCTAAAAAATATAAAAAAATAGAACTATGTTGTGTTATGTAAATTATAAATAATTTAAATACACAGGAAATACATTATTTAACATAATTTTCATGTACTTTATGAAATATCTTACTTTAAATATGTTCATATAATTCTAATAAATGTTCTTATTTAAAAGAATATTTGTGTAATTCTATAAATACACACACTAATTTAAAAATGTTTATATACATAAAGTAATATTTATGTTTTTAATAATATATATTAATTATAATATTCATTCATCTATTCATGTATTTTAAGGCTATAAACATATATTAATTTTGAGCGAAAATTATCATTTCAAATATTTTTTGTGTAATATTAAAAATGTTAATGTATTATTTGAATATATAAACATATACAACTAAAACTATAAATATTAATTATAATATTATTTTTCAATTTAAAAACTAACATGTGAAGAATGGGCTGTGGTAACTGCAGCGGTGCCTCCTAAGCCCCATCTACAGTTTCTCAAGAAAAAAACAAGCCCCATGTGCTTATCTGCTCATAGGATATTATGGCTAGCCTGCCAGTGTTGTTGGTTTGAGCTGGCTGGTTCGACCCATGGCTGACAAAAAAATTGTATTAACTTCCTCTTCATACTGTTTCCTGACATGTGGGCCTCAAGGGTCATAGAGACAAAATTACGTTTCTGAGCTTTTTTTAGAAAAAAAGGGGTCTTTTATGATAAAAAAGAATTTTGAGGTGTTTTCTGCAAAAAAACAGGCCAAACTCCTTTGCCCCGTCTCTCATTCACTTACGAGTGGACCCGCGCCATGCTGGCGTGCCACGCCAGCATCCTGTATGAATACATATGTGATTAGCACCGTAGATGCACGTCCAAGCCAAGTTCTGTCACTGGTTTAATGTATCCCACAAGTTTTAGTACCAAACTGACTTTCCTCGCCAAGTTCAGACACCTGTGGTGTAATTGACTCCTCTTGCCAGTTGCCGATAACTTTTACAAAACATGATCATCTCATACAACAATCTTTATATCACATCATGTCTTGAACATATCACATCACAACATGCCCTGCAAAAACAAGTTAGACGTCCTCTACTTTGTTTGTTGCAAGTTTTACGTGACTGCTATGGGCTTCTAGCATCAACCGTACATATCTACAGCACAAAAAACACAACGGTGATTTATCAAGTTTGTTGTTTTAACCTTCACAAGGATCGGCAGCAGTCAAATTTGATTCAACTAAAGTTGGAGAAACAGACACCCGCCAGCCACCTTTATGCAAAACTAGTTGCATGTTTGTCGGTGGAACCAGTCTCATGAACGTCGTCATGTAAGGTTGGTCCGGGCCGCTCCATCCAACAATACCGCCAAATCAAAATAAGACATTGGTGGTAAGCAGTATGACGATCACCGCCCACAACTCTTTGTGTTCTAATCGTGCATATCATCTATGCATAGACCTGGCTCGGATGCCACTATTGGGAAACATAGCATGCGATTTCAAAAAAAATCCTACGCTAACGCAAGATATATCTAGGAGATGCATAGCAACGAGAGGGGGAGAGTATGTCCACGTACCCTCGTAGACCGAAAGCGGAAGCGTTAACTTAACGCGGTTGATGTAGTCGAACGCCTTTTTGAATCAACCGATCAAGTACCAAACGTACGGCACCTCCGAGTTCTGCACATGTTCAGCTCGATGACGTCCCTCGAACTCTTGATCCAGTAGAGGCACGAATGAGTCGATGAGTTCCGTTAGCATGACGGCGTGGTGATGTTGTTGGTGAAGTGATCCGCGCAGGGCTTTGCCTAAGCACTACGACAATATGATCAGAGGAGTAAGCGGTGGAGGGGGCACCGCACACAGCTAAGAAAAATTGTGCTTTGGGGTTCCCCCTGCCCCCATATATAAAGGAGGGAGAGGGGAGAGGGCTGGCCTATGGCGCGCCCCCAATGGGGGAGTCCTACTAGGACCTCCAATCCAATTCGAACCCCCATTCCTTTCTGGAGTGGGAAAAGGGGGAAGGGAGA
Organism: Triticum dicoccoides; assembly: GCF_002162155.2. Taxonomy (NCBI): domain Eukaryota; kingdom Viridiplantae; phylum Streptophyta; class Magnoliopsida; order Poales; family Poaceae; genus Triticum; species Triticum dicoccoides. The sequence continues at coordinate 343,236,163 of NC_041383.1, read as the reverse complement.
CAGAGAGGGAGAAGGAAAGAGGGGCTGCACCCCCTCCCCTAGGCCAATTTGGACTCCCTTGGGGGGTGGGCGCCACCTCCTGTGGCCTGCCTCCTCCTCTCCCCTATGGCCCATGAGTCCCATTAACTCCCCCCAGGGGGAGGGGGGTTCCGGTAACCCCACGGTACTCCAAAAAATCCCCAAAACATTCCGGTGTCTGAATAAAAACTTCCAACATATCAATCTTTACCTCTCGACCATTTTGAGACTCCTCATCATGTCCATGATCTCATCCGGGACTCCTAACAACCTTCGGTCACCAAAACACATAAGTCATATAATACATATCACCATCAAATGTTAAGCGTGCGGACCCTACGGGTTCGAGAACTATGTAGACATGACCGAGGCACCTCTCCGCTCAATAACCAATAGTGGAACCTGGATGCTCGTATTGGTTCCCACATATTCTATGAAGATCTCTATCGGTCGAACCGCAATGTCAACATACGTTATCCCTTTGTCATCGGTATGTTACTTTCAAGAGATTCGATCGTCGGTATCTTCATACCTAGTTCAATCTCGTTACCGGCAAGTCTCTTTACTCGTTCTGTAGTGCATCATACCATAACTAACTCATTAGTCACATTGCTTGCAAGGCTTCATATGATATGCATTGCAAAGAGGGCCCAGAGTTACCTGTCCGATACTCGGAGTGACAAATCCTAATCTCGATCTATGCCAACCCAACAAACACCTTCGGAGATACCTCTAGAACATCTTTATAATCAACCGGTTACATTGTGACGTTTGATAGCACACAAGGCATTCCTCGGGTGTCCGAGAGTTGCATAATCTCATAGTCGGAGGAATATATATTTGACAGGAAGAAAGCAGTAGCAATAAAACTGAACGATCATTATGCTAAGCTAATGGATGGGTATTGTCCATCGCATCATTCCACTAATGATGTGATCCCGTTATCAAATGACAACTCATGTCCATGGCTGGGAAACTTAACCATGTTTGATCAACGAGCTAGTCTAGTAAAGGCATACTAGGGACACGTTGTTTTGTCTATGTATTCACACATGTATCAAGTTTCCGGTTAATACAATTCTAGCATGAATAATAAACATTTATCATGAATAAGAAAATATAAACTAAAAACATTATTATTGCCTCTAGGGCAAATTTCCTTCAATATTTGCTTCTGACACACATACATGCTTGTATACCGAGCGATCTCCCTACATATACCTAGGTCGACTGTAACTCTTTTTCCCCACGCATCGATTGATGTACCTCACAAGTTATGTCTCTCCCTTTCTTTGACAAAGGACGATTGATGTTCCTATGTAGTTACGTCTGCTTATCACAACCATATCGTCCCCCCTCATAATTCGTGCATGCCTCCTGACCCATCTCTCACACGCATGTGCACAGATAGGCAGGCATCCCCTCTCTTATTGATATTGCACGCATGCCCTCCGTTTGTCTAGCAGGCCTCTCCCACCATTTGTGAGAAGCAACTCTACCACCAACCCCTCTAACACTCGAGCTCTATCTCTCTCCCAACATTATTCCTCTCTGACACATATGCATGCATGCCGATCGATCTCCCTCAATACATAAGGTAGGTCTCTCTCCTCCTCCACACATATACCAGCCATTCTACCTCTATAGTTAGGTAGCTGTGTCGCGACCGGTTTTCCGGGTATTAATTCCCAGAAAATGGCCCTTGTGCTCATCAGCCCCAGGATTACTGTTAGCTGATGACGCACCAACTTGATACAGAAATTCCAAGCAAAACACAAAATATGTAGTACAAGACCATTCTGGTCTGTGAGTACAACAAATGGTTTCTAGCGGTTGATGGCGGAAACGGGTTGTGAATCATCAGTGTCTATGGGACTCCATTTCCCACAGGAACAGCTGACCAGGTTAACTCCTATCTTCGCGAGGCTGCAATCACCGTTGCTTAGGTTCCAGGGTTGTCATCACGGTCGCTCCTCTCCGCGCAAGAAATCTGGCCAACACAATAGCCAGGGACAAGCCAGTGAGTACTTTGAATGTACTTGCAAACATTATGAACACGGGTATAATATAACAACGATGTTCCGAAATATTTATGCTCATGACATCAGTCACAAAAGGTAAATAAATCTCTGATGCATGTAAGCAGGTTATTTATGAAAATGCAATAACATATTAATAATAAAAGGCACCGATCGGGTGTCTGAAGCGACGCCTCGAAAGGTCAGTAAATAAAGAGGAATACCTCAGTCGGGCGTCTGAGTGACACCACATAAAGGGCTTATAAAAGAAATGCCACAGTCGGGCGTCTCAGCGACACCACATAAAGGGCTTATAAAAGAAATGGCACAGTCGGGCGTCTCAGCGACACCACATAAAGGGCTTATAAAAGAAATGCCACAGTCGGGCGTCTCAGCGACACCACATAAAGGGCTTATAAAAGAAATGCCACAGTCGGGCGTCTCAGCGACACCACATAAAGGGCTTATAAAAGAAATAACAAGCATGCCACAGTCGGGCATCTGAGCGACACCACATAAAGGGCTTATAAAAGAAATAACAAGCATGCCACAGTCGGGCGTCTGAGCGACACCAGATAAAGGGCTTATAAATAATCACAGTGAATACCCATGAGGTAAAACCATCCCAGGGATACTCGGTATTTCAATTAATATAAAGGTGTTAGTCCATAATAAAAGTAATAATCATCATAAGTCTCAAGTCACGATCCATGTTCTGGTTTAACAGTTTTTCTCCTCCGAAGACCGACACTAAGACCAACACTTGACACATCCCAGACTGTAATCCTTAACCAGGGACACGGCTATTCGAATAGGTTTAGTCTCTGCAGAGGGTGTACTCTTTACCCACGAGTAACGGATTCCTTTAGTCCATCGGGACTAATTCCGTCTATGGTCTTTCTGTTGAAAACACACCTAACTCACCAGCATAACTCACACGTGTCTGGAATCACCCACGACACCTGTCAAGCAAACTCTAAGTGGGGAGGCTACAACCTCGCGTAGCATGGGATCAAATTTATATTGCGCGCTCTAAGGGGTGGCCTCCCCTCTCGGTCTCAACCGGAAACACCCATGCCCCCGAACCAGGTGGCCTGCCTACCAGCTACAACCGGTATGTTCCACCATGGCCTCTCTGTACGGTGTGTGCTAGAAAGAGGTTCACAACTTACTGAACCGTACTCTACTTGTTGTAGAGACAAGTGGTAGTACAAAACAAGTATGGGGCTACTGGAACAAGACTCGATCTAGGGTCGACTCAGGAGGTTTAAGTATTCCCTGCATGATTAGCATAACGAATATATTTCATCCAACAGACAGAGTCACCACTCATCATACCCCTCATGCCATGCCGGACACACTCGTCTCGACGAGGAACTAGGGACAAGCTCGGGTCTACCCAAGACAGAGAATTTCCCGTTTTCCTTCCGGTAGGCACGAAAGGCATACGAGGATGATCACTATCACAAGCATGTCCATTTCCAATAGCAAGGAAATTTTCAATAAGCATTCATGCAAATGATCACATCACCACATAAAATAACGAGTTCTACGTATTGAGGTGGTGTCATGATCGTGTCAAACAATGCATGCAAAATATTATGCCAGGGTTCAGAATGCTTGCCTTCAATGTGTGGAAAGGCACGGTGCACTCCAAAACTTTTGAAAGTTTCCTCCTCTCTCCAAAATCCTATTCAAAAATATTTTTGAATCAATATATAGTTTCAAAAATAGTACCAGGTTGTCTGAATTTTTTTGAAATAAATCTTAAAATAAACTAGACAATATTTGAGAGAGGTAGGAAAAAGAATCAACTCATTTGGAGTTGTAATTAAAAAGTTATAGCCAGTCAAAGTCCTGGTCAAATTTTTTTTTATTTAACAAAACAGAAAAAGAAAAGAAAACGTTTCAAAAATGTACACGTCGAAGGCGCATTCTGGAAATGCGCTTCCACTTACTCCTGCGTGGACCGACACTGGGTCACTGACGGTGGGCCTGCCTGGCCCACTGGTCAGGTTTGACCAGTCCACGCGCGCGTCGTCCCCCTCCGACCGAACAGAGGCGGAGCTCCGGCGAGGATTGCCGGCAAACGGAGGCGTCCCTTGGTGATCTGATAACATGGATGTGCTCAAGAGGTCGAGACGAACCCGTGGGTACCCGCCATGGTCGCCGACATGGACGGAGTCACCGGCGACGAGCTTCGCGGCGGAGAAGGCATTCGGGTGGATTTGGGGTCCTGGGCTATGGTGGCTCTCGGTCGGGGCTGAGGCGATGGGCGGCTCTGCACGATCATGTGGAGTTGGGTGGTGGCGCTAGATTGCTGGGAGGTGCCTTGGTTGCGACGGAATCGGCCGGGACTTGGCGGCGACAGAACCGGCCGGACTCTGGGAAGATGGCCTTCCCCTCCTCGATTGCTGGCCATGGTAGCTCTAGGGGGATCATTTGAGGTTGCTTGAGGACTCGATTGAGCTCCGGGGCCCTTATATAGGCTCTGGAGGTCGGTCCCGAGGTGGCCGGTGATAAGGACGACGGCGAACCCCCATTCTGTGCGGCAGGGCGACGTGGAGGCGACGAGAGCTAGCCGACGAGCGAGGGGATAAGCTTGCACGGCTCCCAGGGGCAGGTGGCGAGCCGGGGTGGCTCGGGCGGCGCCGACCGTGGCAGAGGCACACTGCGGACGCCGGTGTGCCGCCAAGAGTGCCCTGACAGCGGCGCTGTAGGGTGCCAGGGCTGCTTGGAGGTTTCTGGTGAGAAGGGGAGTGCGTGGCGCGGCTTTGCAGTGTGGGGCCAAACCAAGGGCGCGACGCGGCGGCTCGGGTGCGCGGTTGCAGTTGGCGCGCTCTGGGCGCGCCCAGTGCACGCCCACCATTTGCTCGACGAAATGCCATGGCCTGCTAGGTGTCTTGGTTGGAGCTGGGGATTAGCAGGTCTAGTCTAGAGGTAGCTGGGATGCTAGTGGACATGCCTGTTGGGTCAGAGGATCAGGTCCACAATGCAAACCAAAACTCATGCCAAATCTGTCCATGCACTCCAGGTGTTTGACAAAATGCCACAGGCACCTAGGCTTTTCTTGGAGTGGCCAAATCTTCCAGATCCTAGTCTCTTTAGATGCACAAGAGGGTGGTGAGGTTAGTTTGTACAAAGCACAAACTTGTTAGTGCAAGTTTTGCAAAACTACAATTCTCGACAGGAGGTAAATGGCATCATCTCATGAACCAAAAGTATTCCAATGGTTGCATGCTCCTGGACTTAGGGGTTTTGTAGGGTGGTCTACAAGCAAGGGAAAGAATCAAGGGCCAAAGAGCAAGCAAGAATATGGATGCTGTACAAACCATCATGTTGGACCAGAATGAAGATGAGGTTGATTCACTCAAAATTTTCAAAGAACAACACTGGGTTTTTGCATAAAGTTGAATCATATGCTACTACCAACATCCCATAATTTTGGTGGAAGCTAGAAAGATATATTTAAATGAGTTGTAGTGCAAAATTGCCCACTGGACCAGAGAAGAGAATTGGGTGTAGAGCTCAAAATATTTCATGAATAAAAGTTATTTTTGCATAAAAGTGATTTAAAAACATCACCTGACATCTCCAAATTTTGGTTGGAATATAAGTGAATTTATCAAATGGTTGAAGTTCAAATATGGCCATATAACCTTGGAAAACCATTTTTCAAGAAAATAAAGATCAAGCAAATTAACTATGTAATTAGTTCTACTAATAAAAGAAAAGTTTTTCTTGAGAGGCTAAACAAGCCCAATAACATATTTGAAAGGTTTTCTTCTTGGGGAAAACTCCATATTAACAAGAGAGAGAAAAAAAAGGTCCAAAAAACAAAAGGGAGCCCAGAAAATAAAACTTTTAATTTCCTGGCAAAATTTTAATTAACAAAACAAGGTCAAAATTTTGGGGTGTCACAACACTACCCCCCTTAAGAAAAATCTCGTCCTCGAGATTTGTTAAGAGCGGTTTTGAAAAACAAATACCCCACGGTTACGTGTCTTTGCAAGCATGGTATGTGTTCGATCGGAGGTGAGTCTGCTGCCGTGGTGCTGTGTGAAATGAAATAATCTACGTCGTGAGAAGATATACGATGTAGCAACTCAGGGAAAAGAAATCTCACTCCATGGTTCTTCGCGAGAGAAACAGTAATAGTCAAACCGTAACAGAACTACTCACATTAATAGAAACTAAATAATTTACTCGCCGCACAAACTCGGGGTACCACGCATAAGTTACAACACATAAGTAAAAGTTGCAAGAATAAACATAGCAGCGACGTCTATAATGCAAATGGTAACTGGATGGGGTCCTGAGAAAATATCTCTGGAACTGGAACGCACTCCTCTTCTATCGGGGAAAGCGGATTGATCAGACGATGAATGTGTCTCTCTTGGTCTGGCCTCAGTGGTCTGCCGATGACTATCCGAGGATTTAAGTCCGTGAGACTCTGGAGGTAACCCATTACTCGCTGGGTCAAACATTCTTGAGCGATGACGTACTGGACTAGGTTGGCCAGTACTGGGCCTCTCTCAATCCGTCTACCGGGAAAAGATGTTACTTCTCCGGGTGCTGCACGGCTCGGAAAGTAATAATGCCCTCGTTCACTGGCATAGGGTACCGTGAATCGAAGGCGAGCGAGTGCTTCGCAAGCAGCAGCTTCTATGGCCATATGTGGGGTTGGCGTTGATTTCCCCATGAAGGAGACTTCCGTTGGATCTTGGTTGGAGTCTACGGGAGGGATGTGTACTGCTGCCCAATATTTCGAGGTGGAAGGTGTGATTCTCGATTTGAACAGCTCGTACGGGGGTGGCTGGTTAGAACCCATGGTACTGCAGGTAAAGTCCCACAATATTTTGACAAAGCTACCTGGGGTTGCATCTGGGGTTCTCAGATAAATACTGGGGCTCGGCATGGCAGGAAACGGTGCACAAGGTGAGGGTTGCTTGGCAAGGTCACGAGGTGGCCTTTTTATAGTCACTGGAGCTGGGTCATTTTACCGTGGTGAAAGGCAATAAAATTTGCCAGCTTAGCTCCAAGGGTCGAGGTCAAAGCCACAGATACATACTTCACTAAAGTGACGTATCACTGTGGGGGTTGTCGGGGTGGTCTTGGTAGCTGTGCCTGGAAAAATATGCAACTGCGTGCTGATGTAATTATGCAAGGTTACTATCTAAAACAGGAGCACAACAACAGGCTGTGTTAATTCACAAGGTCACACGGTTACAAAGCGAGGATACACTGAGACTCGGCACTACTCGGGTGACATAGTCTACCTCGTTTATATCCAAACGGGCATGCATTATGGATGTCGAGGCTTCTCCACGGTTCTTACCATTGGAATTAGCCGGAGATGGTGGAGGAAATGCAGGGTCGGGGTAGCGATGATGACCATCGCGGGGATTGTTAGCCACAATCCCGTTGGAGTGTGCTCCCAAAAGGCGACGAAGCACTTCTGGGGTCACCAAAGCATCTCGGTTAATGGCTGAAGCTGACCTCAGGGTCTCGATCGGGTGTCCGAACAGCACGACTGGGTTGTCAGCGTCGGGCTCGTCTTCTCCTCTTGCTAGGGCTTGACGAACCAGCTCTCCACGAGCTGCGATCAGATCAATGGTGATTTGATCGAATAGCGCCTCTAGTGCACCTACATAGCGCACTAGGTGCAACAATGCAGGATCCGTCTCGTGATCTCCGTTGGCAACTTGGGGTGGTCTACGATACCCTTCGTGTTTGGGGTAGTAATAGAACGAGCGACAGTTAACTCTGGGCGACAACTGTCGGAGTTGAACTATAGCCTCTCGAGCAGCTAGCTGGATGGCTTGTGGCTCAAAGGAAGTTGTCCTTCCGGTGAACCTGTAGGGGCATTCTGGAGATAGACCCCTACCGTAGATGTGCACAGTGGCCCAGAATTGACGGCTTTCACCGCCCATGGGTCCTTGGTACACAACATATTCTGGGGACTCTTCTAACGCATAGGCACGACGGGTGAGGTTTGCGAGTATGGTCACAAAACCTCCAAGGTTGGTTGCTATGGTCTCATTGTGTACTACGGGGCCAGGCATTATGGCTCGGCTTGGGGTAGAGAATGTGTTGTGCTGGGTTGGGGCTAGCGTGCCCTTTTTATAGAAAAAAGGGACGGAGTCTTCCTTCGCACGCTTGTGAAGGAGACATCTTGGGTGCTGGTCACTAGCGTGTGATTGACAGGCTAAGTTGATAGGTTGGGCACCGACTGCCAAAAGTGTCGGGGTCACTGTGTGGCTATCTTGCACGAGAAGCTTGGCTGGGGTTTGGTTAAGGTCTGGTGGGTTGGTTTGCCTAAGTTTTTCGACCTGGCTAAGATAGGATTAGCCAATGGTCAGCCTGGCCCTAATACCAAGTTTGTCGCGACCGGTTTTCCGAGTTTTAATTCCCAGAAAATGGCCCTTGTGCTCATCAGCCCCAGGATTACTGTTAGCTGATGAGGCACCAACTTGATATAGAAATTCCAAGCAAAACACAAAATATGTAGTACAAGACCATTCTGGTCTGTGAGTACAACAAATGGTTTCTAGCGGTTGATGGCGGAAACGGGTTGTGAATCATCAGTGTCTATGGGACTCCATTTCCCACAGGAACAGCTGACCAGGTTAACTCCTATCTTCGCGAGGCTTCTATCACCGTTGCTTAGGTTCCGGGGCTGTCATCACGGTCACTCCTCTTTGCGCAAGAAATCTGGCCAACACAATAGCCAGGGACAAGCCAGTGAGTACTTTGAATGTACTCGCAAACATTATGAACACGGGTATAATATAACAACGATGTTCCGAAATATTTATGCTCATGATGTCAGTCACAAAAGGTAAATAAATCTCTGATGCATGTAAGTAGGTTATTTATGAAAATGCAATAATATATTAATAATAAAAGGCACCGATCGGGTGTCTGAAGCGATGCCTCGAAAGGTCAGTAAATAAAGAGGAATACCTTAGTCGGGCGTCTGAGCGACACCACATAAAGGGCTTATAAAAGAAATGCCACAGTCGGGTGTCTCAGCGACACCACATAAAGGGCTTATAAAAGAAATGCCACAGTCGGGCGTCTCAGCGACACCACACAAAGGGCTTATAAAAGAAATGCCACAGTCGGGCGTCTCAGTGACACCACATAAAGGGCTTATAAAAGAAATGCCACAGTCGGGCATCTCAGCACACCACATAAAGGGCTTATAAAGGAAATAACAAGCATGCCATAGTCGGGCGTCTGAGCGACACCACATAAAGGGCTTATAAAAGAAATAACAAGCATGCCACAGTCGGGCGTCTGAGCGATGCCACATAAAGGGCTTATAAATAATCATAGTGAATTCCCAGGAGGTAAAACCATCCCAGGGATACTCGGTATTTCAATTAATATAAAGGTGTTAGTCCATAATAAAAGTAATAATCATCATAAGTCTCAAGTCACGATCCATGTTCTGGTTTAACAGTTTTTCTCCTCCGAAGACCGACACTAAGACCAACACTTGACCCATCCCAGACTATAATCCTTAACCAGGGACACGACTATTCGAATAGGTTTAGTCTCTGCAGAGGGTGTACTCTTTACCCACGAGTAACGGATTCCCTTAGTCCATCGGGACTAATTCCGTCTACGGTCTTTTTGTTGGAAACACACCTAACTTGCACACACCAGCTTAACTCACACATGTCTGGAATCACCCACGACACCTGTCAAGCAAACTCTAAGTGGGGAGGCTACAACCTCGCGTAGCATGGGATCAAATTTATATTGCATGCTCTAAGGGGTGGCCTCCCCTCTTGGTCTCAACCGGAAACACCCATGCCCCCAGACCAGGTGGCCTGCCTACCAGCTACAACCGGTATCTTCCACCATGGCCTCTCTGTACGGTGTGTGTGCTAGAAAGAGGTTCACAACTTACTGAACCGTACTCTACTTGTTGTAGAGACGAGTGGTAGTACGAAACAAGTATGGGGTTACTGGAACAAGACTCGATCTAGGGTCGACTCAGGAGGTTTAAGTATTCCCTGCATGATTAGCATAACGAATATATTTCATCCAACAGAGAGAGTCACCACTCATCATACCCCTCATGCCATGCCGGACACACTCGTCTCGACGAGGAACTAGGGACAAGGTCGGGTCTACCCAAGACAGAGACTTTCCCGTTTTCCTTCCGGTAGGCACGAAAGGCATACGAGGATGATCACTATCACAAGCATGTCCATTTCCAACAGCAAGGAAATTTTCAATAAGCATTCATGCAAATGATCACATCACCACATAAAATAACGAGTTCTACATATTGAGGTGAGTGTCATGATCGTGTCAAACAATGCATGCAAAATATTATGCCAGGGTTCAGAATGCTTGCCTTCAATGTGTGGAAAGGCAGGATGCACTCCAAAACTTTTGAAAGTTTCCTCCTCTCTCCAAAATCCTATTTAAAAATATTTTTGAATCAATATATAGTTTCAAAAACAGTACCAAAAGGTTGTCTGAATTTTTTTGAAATAAATCTTAAAATAAACTAGACAATATTTGAGAGAGGTAGGAAAAAGAATCAACTCATTTGGAGTTGTAATTAAAAAGTTATAGCTAGTCAAAGTCCTGGTCAAAATCTGTTTTTTTAATAAAACAGAAAAAAAAGAAAACGTTTCAAAAATGTACACGTCGAAGGCGCATTCTGGAAATGCGCTTCCACTTACTCTTGCGTGGACCGGCGCTGGGTCACTGACGGTGGGCCCACCTGGCCCACTGGTCAGGTTTGACCAGTCCACGCGCGCGTCGTCCCCCTCCGACCGAACAGAGGCGGAGCTCCGGCGAGGATTGCCGGCAAACGGAGGCGTCCCTTGGTGATCTGAGAACATGGGTGTGCTCAGGAGGTCGAGACGAACCCGTGGGTACCCGCCATGGTCGCCGATGTGGACGGAGTCACCGGCGACGAGCTTCGCGGCGGAGAAGGCATTCGGGTGGATTTGGGGTCCTGGGCTATGGTGGCTCTTGGTCGGGGCTGAGGCGATGGGCGGCTCCGCACGATCACGTGGAGTTGAGTGGTGGCGCTAGATTGCCGGGAGGTGCCTTGGTTGCGACGGAATCGGCCGGGACTTGGCGGCGACCGAACCGGCCGAACTGGGGAAGATGGCCTTCCCTTCCTCGACTGCTGGCCATGGTAGCTCTAGGGGGATCATTTGAGGTTGCTTGAGGACTCGATTGAGCTCCGAGGCCCTTATATAGGCAGTGGAGGTCGGTCCCGAGGTGGCCGGCGATAAGGACGACGGCGAACCGCCATTTTGTGCGGCAGGGCGACGTGGAGGCGATGAGAGCTAGCCGATGAGTGAGGGGATAAGCTTGCGCGGCTCCCAGGGGCAGGTGGCGAGCCAGGGTGGCTTGGGCGGCGCCGACCGTGGCAGAGACGCACTGCGGACGCTGGCGTGCCGCCAAGAGTGCCCTGACGGCTGTGCTGTAGGGTGCCAGGGCCGCTTGGAGGTTTCTGGTGAGAAGGGGAGTGCGTGGCGCGGCTTTGTAGTGTGGGGACAAACCAGGGGCGCGACGCGGCGGCTCGGGTGCGCGGCTGCAGTTGGCGCGCTCTGGGCGTGCCCAGTGCATGCCCACCATCTGCTCGACGAAATGCCATGGCCTGCTAGGTGGCTTGGTTGGAGCTGGGGATTAGCAGGTCTAGTCTAGGGGTAGCTGGGATGCTAGTGGACATGCCTGTTGGGTCAGAGGATCAGGTCCACAATGCAAACCAAAACTCATGCCAAATCTGTCCATGCACTCCAGTTGTTTGACAAAATGCCACAGGCGCCTAGGCTTTTCTTGGAGTGGCCAAATCTTCCAGATCCTAGTCTCTTTAGATGCACAAGAGGGTGGTGAGGTTAGTTTGTACAAAGCACAAACTTTTTAGTGCAAGTTTTGCAAAACTACAATTCTGGACAGGAGGTAAATGGCATCATCTCATGAACCAAAAGTATTCCAATGGTTGCATGCTCCTGGACTTAGGGGTTTTGTAGGGTGGTCTACAAGCAGGGGAAAGAATCAAGGGCCAAAGAGCAAGCAAGAATATGGATGCTGTATAAACCATCATGTTGGACCAGAATGAAGATGAGGTTGATTCACTCAAAATTTTCAAAGAACAACACTGGGTTTTTGCATAAAGTTGAATCATATGCTACTACCAACATCCCATAATTTTGGTGGAAGCTAGAAAGAAATATTTAAATGAGTTGTAGTACAAAATTGCCCACTGGACCAGAGAAGAGAATTTGGTGTAGAGCTCAAAATATTTCATGAATAAAAGTTATTTTTGCATAAAAGTGATTTAAAAACATCACCTGACATCTCCAAATTTTGGTTGGAATTTTAAGTGAATTTATCAAATGGTTGAAGTTCAAATATGGCCATATAACCTTGGAAAACCATTTTTCAAGAAAATAAAGATCAAGCAAATTAATTATGTAATTAGTTCTACTAATAAAAGATAATTTTTCTTGAGAGGCTAAACAAGCCCAATAACATATTTGAAAGATTTTCTTCTTGGGGAAAACTCCATAATAACAAGAGATAGAAAAAAAGGTCCAAAAAACAAAAGGGAGCCCAGAAAATAAAATTTTTAATTTCCTAGCAAAATTTTAATTAACAAAACAAGGTTAAAATTTTGGGGTGTCACAATCTGTCCCCCCCACACCAATAGTGAAACGTTGTAAGTAGGTATGCATGCCACAGAGACAAACTGGACCTCTCCCCTCTCACGTTGCAGTAGGCTAGCCACCCTATATCTTTGATGTGGGCTCACACAAATTTGATGGCACTCTTTATCGATCGCGCGCACACACATACACACTTCATCCCTCTCTTTGATTCTATGGATACCTAACGCCGATGATACCTACACTCTCTTCTCGTGGATCGCCCCTATATATATATATGATATATACAGGGCTCTGTTTCACACACATTGCATATGTTACATTTTTATTTGAAATATCATTGACACACATTCCATGTCTATCTCTCACGCACCCCCCCAAGAAAAAAGACTCATGAACCCACACACTATCTCTCTCTAGGTTTGTATCTCTCACACAAACCCACGTAGGTGGTGTACTACACGAAGAGAATAGGTGCACGTACTCACGCTTCGTGCCCAGCCACACCCCCGTGGGTGCATGGTCGAGCTCATTTCTGTATGAAATGGCAGCCCATGTGCCAATTTGAGCGCGTGTAGCGGTTGTTTACCTATGGAGGTCGTGTACCACGCATGCGTGAAACAAAGTTCGACTTGATGCATTGGCGCATTATTTTTAAATAAAGTTTTATTGCTCAATGGCACGTACATAGAATATAAAATGGTTTTTATGGAGCAAAAAGTATTCTGCTCCACTATATACAGTGGAGCCTACCTGCTGGGGTTTGTCTCTCTTCAGAGTATCTCACACAAGGCGACGTTGGTCTCTCTCTCTCACCGTTGGTTACTGATGCGACCGCATCCCGTCCGCCGGTGGAAAGGGAGGATGTGCATCATTTCTCCGTTCGACGGTTCCGAGGCAGCACGTCCCAATCTGCGTTACCCGTTGTTCTCTCTAACCAAGCTCCAGCGTGGTAGGTCCTATGACACATACTCGATGCCATAGTATGGACAGATACTGCCCGCCGCCGCCCTCATAGTTACATACCGACGACCCCCAGGGATCCCCTCCGGCATTGCTCCACTGCCCATCTTCCCACGTTGCTGCTTGTGGAAAATCTTGCATGTGGATCTTCCCTAGTTCTTTGCCCAAAACATAGCTCGTCCGACGTACTTTCCATATTGCAATCTCGTCTTTACACTATTTAGATAAACACAACTCTGCTATTATCTTCCCTTAGGACAAGGAATATGCTTCTTTTTTTGTCATCGTATGTGTCATCAACTATTATTGGCCAGTAATTGTTACCTTTCTACCTCTTTTCTGCAAAACAGGTCTATTCATTTCACCTTGTTGCTATTGTGACCTTTTGGTGAACTGCACAAATCACTTTTTTCTTAAGAGTGTTTTGTGTAGTTCTACTAAAATGTCACACGGGCAACGTCTCTACATTTCGGTGCAACTGCACAAAAGGAGATTGGTTTTGCTCTATCCTCCTCATTCAACTCCGAGCCTAATCTTCTCCAACTATTTGCTTATTCTCCAACCAGTTAGTCTTAAGAGAGACTGCAAAGGTGACTGGCTTCTATTTATGTGTTTATTGTTTCATCAACAGTCCTCTATTATTGTAATCACACTGAATATCTTTGGAACAAGGACGCTCAGCTCTATTTTTGTGGAACTGCACAAAATGATCAGAATGTTGCATGCTCCTGACAGCTACTTTTTCCCAACATGCCTTGTTGATTTAGACACAGCTTGGGGGGGGGGGAGTTGCTGCCAGTGAGAGCATGGATATATTTTAATTTAACACCTTCTCACAACTTTGTCTTCAGTTGTGATGTAAATATTAGCTTTGATCTGCTAATCATTGAGATGCATTAGCAAGGAAGTTAGTTTTTTATTTTTTTTCGAAAGAGCGAGGATGGCAAGACACACAAAGCAAAAGCTGAAAGTTCAGAGCATTGTACAATTTCATGTCGCTGGAAAATTATTTGTATAGTACGTCAATTATGTAAACAAATGCTGGAAGCTTGGTAGCATTGCCAGAAGCCTCTTTAGCATCCGGGTCCATGTGCCAAGCACCAAATTATACTCCCTCCATTCCTAAATATTTGTCTTTTTAGAAATTTCAAATGGACTACCACATACAGATGTATATAGACATATTTTAGAGTGTAGATTCGCTCATTTTGCTTCGTATGTATTCTCTTGTGGAAATCTCTAGAAAGACGAAGATTTAAGAACGGAGGGAGTAGTGCACAACCACATGGGAGACTCAGCCCGGTCATTGCGCCGCACTAATAGTGAGTAATGAGCAGTCAAATCATAAGCGCCACCTTTCCCACTGTAAGTTGCTCGGAAGAAGCAACCATCAATACATTCTTCTTTGAATCTTCTCATACTACTCCCTCCGCCACTATTTATAAAGCGCACTTCAATAATCAGGGGGACCAAGGCGACTAGCGATCGGCCTGAAAAATAGCATTGGTAGTTATAGCATGGCTTCTATTAGGAAATAATGCGTACACACATGCATGCACTTACTCCACTCCACCTACACACCTACATCGAGAGAAAATTATGGACTTGATTGCGGTTACCACTCCCTAATTAATTGAGCATTAAACCAAACGCGTCTAAAATCTCTCTGGTGGTGGAAATGCATGCAGAGAAATGCATGAGAATGAACCATGTAAACTATGACAGAGGGAGTAGTATGCATCACTACTAGGGCAAGGCCTATCAGTAGCGCGAGTATTAGGTGTATCAGTAGCGCGGGCTGCCGCGCTACTGATATGGCGCTACAGCTGTCACACCCTAGCTAGTCATGCATTAGAGTGTTGCATCATGTTTATTCTTTCACCAGAAACCTGAAATGGGGATGACAGAACCCCCAGGCCCCTCTGAAACCAACTAGGGTTTACTAAAAACTTTTTCAATGAACCTGAAATGCCCTTCTAAAATGCCCATCATTTTTGTCTTGGTTCAGAACCTCTGCCAAAGGTGATGCACATTTTCCTAGGCCATCTTAGGGTTTTTGAATTAAATCATAAATATTTGAATTTGGGCATTTAAAATTATATAAAATATTTAAATGCTCAAATATCTCCAAACTAAAATGTTTCATGTTGGAAATAATCCAACTATGGACCAGGAGTAGTTTGGTGATTTTAGGAGTTGCCTAAGTATTTTATTTAATTCAACAAAGTTGCAGAAGTATTAAAAAAATAGAAAACAGAAAGAAAATGGAAAAAACTTACCTGGCGCCCAGCACCCGGCCCACCTGCCGGCCCAGCCCAGCGCCGCTCCAGCGAGCTGCTTGCCGGCCAGGCAGGCAGGCAGGTGCCCGACGGCGACCGCAGCGTGCGCCACGCATCTGCTCGCCGCCTCGCCGCTCCCCTCGCCCGGTGACGTCGTGGATCGGCCTCCCTCGCTCCCCCGAACCCCCCAGACACCCCCTCTCCTCTCTAGCTCCTCCCCCTCACGCTCCCCCGCCATGGCCGACGCCACCATCCCCGTGCCTTCGTCGTAGCCGTGCTCCCCGCCGCCCGTGCGTCCTCTCAT
>NC_041383.1:343187177-343215998 GCF_002162155.2 Triticum dicoccoides | reverse complement strand
ATAGGTTTGATGGATACAAGCCTAGTTCAATTCTACTACCACATTATGTTGCTAGGATGGACTCAGAACTTGATATGATGATGTTGAGTGTGTATGAAATCCTTTGTCAAATGTCTCAAAATCCTTCTTGAGCATTTACAGCTGTTATGCTGCCGAAATTTTGCTAGAAATTCTAATGCCTTTGCATTATGATTGTGCTTTCAGATGACCACTCGCGACCTCAATCAAGTGGTTCGCCTGACTCGATGCCTAGATGTACCCGGCCATACTGCCATGTTGGTCAGGGTAATGACTGAGGCTGGATACCGTTGGTATCCTGAGTACACGGTCGAAGAGCAATTCCGAGACTTTAATCAAAGCCAGTATCTCTGCACTGTCAGGATATTTCCATCTTATCCTGGGTCCACCGAGCCCCTTCACTGCTCCTATGGACTCGGGGTTACTATTGAGATGGCTGTGCAGGACGCCGCCTACTCTATGATGACCATCATGCGAGTCAGGTCTGGCCTATTTTGGGACTCTGATTTCCGGTATATGCCAGGATCACTTCCGGGAGCACAAGGGTATCTCCAGGCTATCTATGCTGACCCCACTCAGGAGGATTCACGGACTCGCACCACTGCTGAGATGCTCGAGGATAAGGACCGTGAAAATCGGGCCTTGAGGTTAGAGCTCTTCAATACCCGTGCTGACCACTGGGCCACATTGACTCGGTTTGCACCGGCGGTGCAAGCTGGATATTCGGATATGCGCGATCTCTATCCTGTGAGATCTGCTCTGCCAGACGTGATGGGTTGGCGTGATATAGGAGGCATCACCCCACCTCGCGGTCCCTGCAGGCCACCGTCTGTTGGTCCAAGACCTCATCCTAGCCCCTATGGTCCACAAGCTCCACGAGATCGTCTGTTTCCGGATGATCATGTTGAGCTTCCAGGCTATGGAGGTGACTTCTACGAGGACTACTACGGATCGGTCTGAGTTAGTGGTAGTATCACTAGTTCGTGTTAGCTGTGTCGTCTATCGTCCTGCGTGACTCGTGGGACATGACCTAGCTGTATCGCCTTCGGGAGGTGTAGAAAAATAATGTATAGGAGCTGGGAATGCCTCCGATGAGATGTAATCCTTTTTTCACCGTAATAGTACTTTGTTTGGTCTTGTACTAAACCCTGTATGGTGTGTATGACGATGGAATAAAGAAGCAGTTTCTGTATCTACCATGTCATACGGATGGTCATCTTGCATTCCGAGTTATTCCTTACATTCTGTATCCTATGTCGGAATTTTATCATCCTGACTAAATCATTGTCTTGTTTACCTAGGATGGTCAACACGCGCACTAACCCTGCTCCTCAAGAGCAGGCCGAAGGCAGTGAAGTCAGGAATGCAAATCTGCCTCCTCCTCCTTCCCTAGCCGAGGTTATGATGGAAGCCGAAAGAAACAAGCGGGAGACCAACCGTTTGTTGGAGCGTATTGAACAGAACACAGCACACCATCAGCGGACTAACGTGGTGTCACTCAGTGATTTTATCAAGTTACATCCACCCACGTTCCACCACTCCGTCGAGCCTCTCGACGCTGATGACTGGCTTCGCAGTATCTCCCACAAGCTGCGTTCCGCGTTAGTAGCTGAGGCTGACAAGGTCACCTTTGCTGCATATCATCTTGAAGGCCTCGCCAGTCTATGGTGGGAGAATTATGGAGCCATGCGCCCAGCGGGCCATGTCACTACTTGGGCTGAATTCAGCGAGGCTTTCCGTGAACATCACATTTCGGAGGGTCTCATGGATCGTAAACGTGAGGAATTTTGCAGTTTCACTCAGGGCCGACTCTCTGTGGATGCTTACAGCAGGGAGTTCGGTAACCTCGCACGATATGCAACTGAGGAAGTTTCTACTGATGCCAAGAAGCAAGCCAGGTTCCGTAAGGGACTTAGTCCTGAGCTTCGCCGCGACCTCCGTCTGCATGAGTGCACATCTTTTCAGAAACTTGTTAACAAGGCCATTAGTGCTGAGACTAGTCAGACTGACTATGACGCAACACGCAAGCATGGCCGTGACTGGGTTCCTCATCCGGTGCGGGTCCTCAGAAGCGCCGCGTGTGGGTGCCCAACACTGCCCTGCCACCTAGGTTCACAACGAGGCCATCCTTCCAGGCGCCTCGCCCCGTTCAACAGTCTGCACCAGCCAAGCCCTATGGGGGTCCAACCAACAATGCTCCTCCACGTACCAGTTCCGTGACTTGTTTCAAGTGTGGGGAATCTGGCCACTATATGCGTGAGTGCCCCCAGACCAACCCCAACCAATCTGCTAAAGCTGTTGGCCGTGGCAAGCCGACAGGGAAAGTGTTCCACGCCAAGCCGGCCACCGCTACACGTGGCCATGTCAACTGTATCTCTGCCGAAGAAGCTCAAGAGGATCCCAACGTCGTTCTCGGTACGCTCCTTGTAAATTGCCACCCGGCATCTGTTCTTTTCGATACAGGAGCCTCTCATTCATTTATATCCGAGAACTATGCTCGTTTGCATAACATCGCATTCTGTGACATGCCATCCACTATGGAAATTTCTACTCCTCGTTCTAGATGGCAGACCTCCAGGGTAAGTTATGGAAATGAAATCCAAGTCGATAGACTTGTTTTCCTTGCATCTTTGATAGCTCTCAAATTTTCAGATATTAATATCATTTTGGGTATGGACTGGATGTCAGCTCATTATGCCAAAATTGATTGCTTCTCTAGGACTGTTCAACTCACTCATCCTTCGGGGAAGATAGTCAATGTCTTGACCCGATTAGCCAATCGACAGTTATATTCTCTTAACGCCAGCCCTTTGCCAGACCTTGAGGACGTTCCGGTAGTCCGTGACTTCCCGGATGTCTTCTCAGAGGAATTGCCAGGTGTTCCACCCGACAGGGATGTTGAGTTCGTAATAGACCTCATTCCAGGAACTGTTCCGATTGCTAGAAGACCCTATAAGATGGCACCACTAGAACTAGCCGAGCTTAAGAAACAACTCGATGAGTCCTTGAAAAAGGGTTTCATCCGACCTAGTTCATCTCCGTGGGCTTGCCCCGTCCTCTTCGTCAAGAAGAAGGATGGTACGGACCGGATGGTTGTAGATTACCGACCTGTCAATTTGGTCACAATCAAGAACAAATATCCGCTCCCTAGGATCAACGACCTATATGATCAGCTCGCTGGATCCTCAGTCTTCTCCAAGATGGATTTGAGGTTGGGCTACCATCAAATCAAAATCAGAAACGGGGACATTCCTAAAACGGCCTTTGGTACTCGTTATGGCCAATACGAGTACACCGTCATGTCCTTCGGTTTAACCAACGCTCCAGCCACCTTTTCTCGGTTAATGAACTCAATCTTCATGGAGTATTTGGATAAATTCGTCGTAGTTTATCTCGATGATATACTCATCTACTCCAAGAACGAGGAGGAACATGCCGAACATCTAAGGCTAGTGTTGAAGAAACTTCGAGAGCACCGCCTTTATGCCAAGTTTTCCAAATGTGAATTCTGGTTGTCGGAAGTGACCTATCTGGGTCATGTAATATCTGGTAAAGGTATTGCTGTTAACCCTGAGCGAGTTCAAGCCGTCCTTAATTGGACTCCACCTGAATCGGTCAAGCAAGTTCGGAGTTTTCTGGGCTTAGCGAGCTATTGTCGTCGCTTTGTCGAGAACTTCTCCAAGGTTGCTAAACCTCTAACCGAACTCCTCAAGAAAGATAAAAAGTTTGAATGGACTCCACAATGTGAGCACAGCTTTCAGGAACTGAAAAGACGCCTGACTTCTGCTCCCGTACTGGTACCGCCAGACTTCTCCAAGGACTTTGTTATCTACTGCGACGCCTCGCGACAAGGACTAGGTTGCATTCTCATGCAAGATCGACATGTAATTGCTTACGCTTCACGGCAATTGCATCCACATGAGGAGAATTATCCTACTCATGATCTAGAGCTTGCAGCCGTAGTCTATGCACTTAAGACCTGGCGACATTACCTCCTCGGTAACCGTTGCGAAATATTCACTGATCACCAAAGTCTGAAGTACATTTTCACCCAACCGGATTTGAATCTCAGGCAAAGACGTTGGGTTGAGTTGATCACAGATTTCGACCTAGGAATAACTTACACCCCAGGGAAAGCCAACGTCATGGCTGATGCGCTAAGTCGTAAATCTTATTGTAACAACCTAATGTTACAACAAAGTCAACCGCTTCTCCATGAGGAATTTCGGAAGCTTAACCTTCACATTGTTCCTCAAGGTTTTCTTTCCACCTTGGTGGCGAAACCTACCCTTACGGACCAGATCGTCAAGGCACAGAAGGTAGATCCGGGAATCTCCCGCATCAAGAGAAACATCAAGAAAGGAATTGCGAATTGTTTCTCCATTAATGATCAAGGGGTCGTATACTTCGGGAATCGACTAGTTGTTCCCAAAGTGCGAAACCTGAGGCGATTGATCCTTAAGGAGGCTCATGAATCTCCTCTCACCATTCATCCCGGTAGTACTAAGATGTATCAGGACCTACGCCAGAGGTTCTGGTGGACTAGGATGAAGAGAGAAATTGCTCAGTACATTGCTAATTGCGACGTCTGTCGTCATGTAAAAGCAGAGCATCAACGGCCTGCTGGCACCCTTCAACCCTTAGCTATTCCTGAATGGAAATGGGATAAAATTGGTATGGATTTCATTACCGGTTTTCCCAGGACCAAGAGAGGGAATAATGCTATCTTCGTCGTTGTCGATCGTCTTTCCAAAGTAGCCCATTTCCTACCTGTTCGTGAGAGTATAACCGCTAGTCAATTGGCAGACTTATACATCTCCCGGATAGTGTCTCTCCATGGTGTTCCTTTGGAAATTAACTCGGATCGAGGAAGTATTTTCACCTCTCGATTTTGGGAAAGTTTCCAAAATGCTATGGGAACCCGTCTCTCCTTTAGCACCGCTTTCCACCCTCAGTCGAGTGGTCAAGTGGAACGCGTCAACCAGATTCTAGAAGACATGCTTCGAGCCTCTGTTATCTCATTCGAAATGGATTGGGAGAAGTGCCTTCCATTTGCCGAATTCGCTTACAACAACAGCTATCAATCTAGCTTGGGTAAAGCCCCTTTTGAAGTTCTCTATGGACGACGGTGTCGAACACCCCTTAACTGGTCAGAGACCGGGGAAAGACAATTCTTTGGCCCGGATATGATTCAGGAAGCAGAAGAACAAGTTCGCATCGTTCGTGAAAAGTTGAAAACAGCCCAATCTCGTCAAAAGAGTCAATATGACCGGAAACATAAGGCTATGACTTTCGAGGTTGACGAGAAGGCTTACCTTCGGGTTACCCCTCTGAAGGGAACCCATCGTTTCGGTATCAAAGGCAAATTGGCTCCTCGTTACATTGGACCTTTTCGCATTCTCGCCAAACGAGGAGAAGTTGCCTACCAGTTGGAACTACCTCCGCACCTCTCCAGAGTCCATGATGTCTTCCACGTTTCTCAACTCAGGCGTTGCTTTTCGGATCCTACCCGTGGAGCGTACCACTCGACGTCATAATATCAAGTTTCTCAAAGTTCAATGGTCGCACCATTCTGAGGATGAAGCAACTTGGGAAAGGGAGGATCGTCTTCGACTTGAGTATCCCGCCTTCTTCCCGAAGGAACCCAAATCTCGGGACGAGATTCTTTTGAGTGGGGGTGAGTTGTCACACCCTAGCTAGTCATGCATTAGAGTGTTGCATCATGTTTATTCTTTCACCAGAAACCTGAAATGGGGATGACAGAACCCCCAGCCCC
Source organism: Triticum dicoccoides (assembly GCF_002162155.2). Classification (NCBI taxonomy): domain Eukaryota; kingdom Viridiplantae; phylum Streptophyta; class Magnoliopsida; order Poales; family Poaceae; genus Triticum; species Triticum dicoccoides. Next base: position 343,210,204 of record NC_041383.1, on the reverse strand, counting down.
CTCTGAAACCAACTAGGGTTTACTAAAAACTTTTTCAATGAACCTGAAATGCCCTTCTAAAATGCCCATCATTTTTGTCTTGGTTCAGAACCTCTGCCAAAGGTGATGCACATTTTCCTAGGCCATCTTAGGGTTTTTGAATTAAATCATAAATATTTGAATTTGGGCATTTAAAATTATATAAAATATTTAAATGCTCAAATATCTCCAAACTAAAATGTTTCATGTTGGAAATAATCCAACTATGGACCAGGAGTAGTTTGGTGATTTTAGGAGTTGCCTAAGTATTTTATTTAATTCAACAAAGTTGCAGAAGTATTAAAAAAACAGAAAACGGAAAGAAAATGGAAAAAACTTACCTGGCGCCCAGCACTCGGCCCACCTGCCGGCCCAGCCCAGCGCCACTCCAGCGAGCTGCTTGCCGGCCAGGCAGGCAGGCAGGTGCCCGACGGCGACCGCAGCATGCGCCACGCACCTGCTCGCCGCCTCGCCGCTCCCCTCGCCCGGTGACGTCGTGGATCGGCCTCCCTCGCTCCCCCGAACCCCCCAGACACCCCCTCTCCTCTCCAGCTCCTCCCCCTCGCGCTCCCCCGCCATGGCCGACACCACCATCGCCGTGCCTTCGTCGTAGCCGTGCTCCCCGCCGCCCGTGCGTCCTCTCATCGTGTCCATGAGCTCCGCCGCTGTCCACTCCATCGAGCAAGCCGAGCCCCAAGCGCTCGCAACGCCCGAGTCCACCGCAACGACCTCGCCCGAACCGCCGTCGCCGGAGATCCCCTTCAACGCCGTCGTTGCTCCGGTCCATCTCCGGCCACACCAAGGGCTTCGTCGCACTCACTGTGAGCTTAGCCATCTTTCCCCCCCTCCTTTGGTTGCTCCCGAGCCGTGTAGCGACCTCCCGGAGCTCAACCACACCCACCGCCGTGGAGCTCGTCGCCGACGTGCTCCCGGTCATCCTCCGGCCACTCCGCGGTGTCCATCATGCTCACCGTGTCACTTAGCACCTAGCTAGCCACTCCCCGAGCCTCACCGACCCCTCTAGCGTCAAGTTCGTCTTCGGCCGAACCCCGATGGCCGCCAAAGTCGTCGCCGGCGCCTACTCCGGCCACCCCGACCCCAACGGACTCCACCAAGAGCTGCGGCCCGTCCTCAGCTCCACTTCGGTGGTCTCCGCGACCCATTTGGTGGCCGAAACAGCCAAAACCACTTCCGCCGCCGCGTCGGGCTCGCCGGCGGCTAAACGCCGGTGCAGCCGACCCGGGTTTGACCACGGGTGGGCCCTGGTTGACTCCCCTGAGTCAATGACAGGTGGGGCCCAGCCCTGTTAATTAAACATGTTTAGTTTTAATTAAACTTTAATTAATCTAATCACACTGACACGCGGGACCCTCTGTCAGGTTTGACCCGGACGTGTTCCGTTGACCTGCTGACGTCACACTGACGTCAGGCTGACGCAATAACTGATTTTCTGGAATTAATCTAATATAGGAAATTCCAGAATATAGTTTAAACTTTAAAAATCCATAACTTTTTTTTCTGTAACTCCAAATCAGACAAATTATATATGAAAAATGATCAGAAAAATCCAATCTATCCATCTGTACTATTTTCATGCACGATTAAACAAGTTAACCTGATGTTTAATGCAGAACAAGGAAAAGGACTTTAAAAGGCCATGTTTGAGTTTGAAATTTGAATCTTTGATTCAAAATTGGGTCAAACCCTTCTGGTCTTAGTTGCATTAGCCCAACACACTCCTATTGCTATGTTTCATGCATGCATCATATTGTTGCACATTGTTTGGTGATGGTTGTGTATCGGTGTTCTTTGCGGCAGGTTCTGCCTCCGAGGAGTATCGTGATTACCCTAACGAAGAACCGTATCAGTGCATCGAACCATCAGGCAAGCAACCAACCATTTGATCATATCGATACAATCCCATGTTCTCGCTCCTGCTCTCTTTTACTGCATTAAGACAACGCGTTTCAAACTGCTATGTGCTACGGTAGTTGAACCCACTTCCTCTGCATGACCTGTCATTGCCACAGTAACTAGATGAAACCCACTAGCATGTGTAGGAGTTGATTGAGCCATATGTATGTGTTGTTCCTACCTTGCTATGCCTGCTATGCTTAGAGTCATGTCAGGTCTGGTTCATCTGGGTGATGGGCTAGAGTGAAATGATTATGTCGGTAATGAGAGTGGTGTGGTGAACACGATTTGGTAAAGGTATCGATGAGAGGCCATGTAGGAGTACATGGTGGGTTGTTTCATTGAAGCCGACCTTAAGCACTGAGATCTGTATGTGTGATTTAAGAATCAGCTACTACCATGCATTGGGCCCGAAACCAATGGACCCTCTCGACTTCTTGTTCACCCTAGTTCTCCGTCCAGGAGTTGCAAGTAGTTTCTGGTGTTTGTAGCCTACTGGAGGCCGTGGACAGCGCTGACCGTAGGGGTGGGCTGTGATGCGGTAGGTACGTGGCCGGGTGTACCGAATACCCATTAGGTATCTCGGGAACCCTGTTCACATCGTTCGGGGCCGTATGGGAAACCTCGGCCGGACTCCCTGCGGATGGAACCTGAATAGGCGATAAACCTGGACTGGAGGCTTAGGTGATTAGGTAGGTCGTGGCCGACACCCACGTTGGGCTTCCGCTTGAAGGTTGCCGAGTACATGTCGTGTAAACGACGGTAAGTGGTGAGAGCGTGTATGAAGAAGTACCCCCTGCAGGGTTAACATGATCTATTCGAATAGCCGCGTCCGCGGTAAAGGACTACTTGGTTGCCTATACAGTTCATAGACAAGTAAATGGAAACTACTAAAAGCCTCAAGATAAGTGTGAGTGCCGAGGATGGCTCCTCCGTAGGAGGACGGAGGTGGATCCTCGGTAGTGTATTGAAGTGGTGAATAGTGGACTCGTGTGCGCAAAACTATTTCAAGTTGAAGTATTGTAGGATAGCCTAGCCAAGAGTCAAAGCTGGCTTGCTGCAATAACTCCACCAACCCTTCTTGATACTATGCATGTATGTAGGATCTGATGTAAGTCTTGCTGAGTACCTTTGTACTCATGTTGCTATAATCTACATTTTTACAGAAGACGCTGCAACCCCTTCTGATGGGTTCTATGTAGACGTTGACATCAACGAGTAGGCTAAAGACCCAGGTGGTGACCCTGAGCTTGTGAAGGACCACATAGTATAGCCAGAGGCTTTCCAAGCCTCTTTTATTTTACTAGTTGTCTGTACTCAGACAAGTTACTTCCGCTGCTGGCTTGTATGATTGTATGACTTGTATGTTGGGTCGTGAGACCCGTACCTTTGTGTGTATGTTATGTATGGCTCACTAAGCCTTAAATAAAGTACTTGTGTCGTAGAGTCATGTTGTGATGCTTCATTGTATTTGCACATATCGAGCATATTGTGTGTATGACTGAAATGCTTGGTATGTGTGGGATCTGACTATCTAGTTGTTTATCTTTAGTAGCCTCTCTTACCGGGAAATGTCTCCTAGTGTTACCGCTGAGCCATGGTAGCTTGCTACTGCTCTGGAACACTTAGGCTGGCCGGCATGTGTCCTTCTTCGTTCCTGTGTCTGTCCCTTCGGGGAAATGTCACGCTTTGAGTACCGGAGTCCTGTTAGCCCGCTACAGCCCGGTTTACTGGAGTCCTGCTAGCCCAGTGCTACAGCCCGGACCCACTTGCTGATGACCGACACGTTCGAAGCTGGGTCATGGATGCCTGTCCCTGTAAGTCTGTGCCACTTTGGGTTTACGACTAGTCATGTCAGCCCGGGCTCTTTATCATATGGATGCTAGCGACACTTTCATATACGCGAGCCAAAAAGCGCAAACGGTCCCGGGAAAAGGTAAGACGACACCCGTGGGGATACCGTGCGTGAGGCCGCAAAGTGATATGAGGTGTTACCAGCTAGATCGATGTGACATCGAGTCGGGGTCCTGACAGCGTTGGTAGCTTTAGTTGCATTAGCCCAACACACTCATATTGCCATGTTTCATGCATGCATCATATTGTTGCACATTGTTTGGTGATGCCTGTGTATCGTTATCCTTTACGACAGGATCTGTCCCCGAGGAGTACCGTGACTACCCTAACGAAGAACCGTATCCGTGCATCGAACCATCAGGCAAGCAACCAACCATTTGATCATATCGATACAATCCCATGTTCTCGCTCCTGCTCTCTTTTACTGCATTAAGACAACGCGATTCAAACTGCTGTGTGCTACGGTAGTTGAACCCATTTCCTCTGCATGACCTGTCATTGCCACAGTAACTAGATGAAACCCACTAGCATGTGTAGGAGTTGATTGAGCCATATGTATGTGTTGTTCCTACCTTTCTATGCCTGCTATGCTTAGAGTCGTGTCAGGTCTGGTTCATCTGGGTGATGGGCTAGAGTGAAATGATTATGTCGGTAATGAGAGTGGTGTGGTGAACACGATTTGGTAAAGGTATCGATGAGAGGCCATGTAGGAGTACATGGTGGGTTGTTTCATTGAAGCCGACCTTAAGCACTGAGATCTGTATGTGTGATTTAAGAATCAGCTACTACCATGCATTGGGCCCGAAACCAATGGACCCTCTCGGCTTCTTATTCACCCTAGTTCTCCGTCCAAGAGTTGCAAGTAGTTTCTGGTGTTTGTAGCCTACTGGAGGCCGTGGACAGCGCTGACCGTAGGGGTGGGCTTTGATGCGGTAGGTACGTGGCCGGGTGTACCGAATACCCGTTAGGTATCTCGGGAACCCTGTTCACATCGTTCGGGGCCGTATGGGAAACCTCGGCCGGACTCCCTGCGGATGGAACCTGAATAGGCGATAAACCTGGACTGGAGGCTTAGGTGATTAGGTAGGTCGTGGCCGACACCCACGTTGGGCTTCCGCTTGAAGGTTGCCGAGTACATGTCGTGTAAACGACGCTAAGTGGTGAGAGCGTGTATGAAGAAGTACACCCCTGCAGGGTTATCATGATCTATTCGAATAGCCGCGTCCGCGGTAAAGGACTACTTGGTTGCCTATACAGTTCATAGACAAGTAAATGGAAACTACTAAAAACCTCAAGATAAGGGTGAGTGCTGAGGATGGCTCTTCCGTAGGAAGACGGAGGTGGATCCTCGGTAGTGTATTGAATTGGTGAGTAGTGGACTCGTGTACGCAAAACCATTTCAAGTTGGAGTCTCGTAGGTTAGCCTAGCCAAGAGTCAAAGCTGGATTGCTGCAACAACTCCACCAACCCTTCTTGATAATATGCATGTATGTAGGATCTGATGTAAGTCTTGCTGAGTACCTTTGTACTCATGTTGCTATAATTTACATTTTTACAGAAGACGCTGCAACCCCTTCTGATGGGTTCTACGTAGACGTTGACATCAATGAGTAGGCTAAGGCCCAGGTGGTGATCCTGAGCTTGTGAAGGACCACGTAGTATAGCTAGGCTTTCCAAGCCTCTTTTATTTTACTAGTTGTCTGTACTCAGACAAGTTACTTCCGCTGCTGGTTTGTATGACTGTATGACTTGAATGCTGGGTCGTGTGACCCGTACCTGTGTGTATGATTATGTATGGCTCCCTGAGCCTTAAATAAAGTACTTGTGTCGTAGAGTCATGATTGTGATGCCATGTTGTATTTGCACATATCGAGCATACTGTGTGTATGCTATTGAAATGCTTGGTATGTGTGGGATCTGACTATCTAGTTGTTTATCTTTAGTAGCCTCTCTTACCGGGAAATGTCTCCTAGTGTTACCACTGAGCCATGGTAGCTTGCTACTGCTCTGGAACACTTAGGCTGGCCGGCATGTGTCCTTCTTCGTTCCGGTGTCTGTCCCTTCGGGGAAATGTCACGCATTGAGTATCGGAGTCCTGTTAGCCCGCTACAGCCCGGTTTACCGGAGTCCTGCTAGCCCAGTGCTACAGCCCGGACCCTCTTGCTGATGACCGACACGTTCGAAGCTGGGTCATGGATGCCTGTCCCTGTAAGTCTGTGCCACTTTGGGTTTACAACTAGTCATGTCAGCCCGGGCTCCTTAACATATGGATGCTAGCGACACTATCATATACGTGAGCCAAAAGGCGCAAACGGTCCCGGGAAAAGGTAAGGCGACACCCGTGGGGATACCGTGCGTGAGGCCGCAAAGTGATATGAGGTGTTACAGGCTAGATCGATGTGTCATCGAGTCGGGGTCCTGACAACAGCTAACCTGTAGCAGTAGCGCGTGTGTGCCCACGCTATTGCTACACATGCGTAGCAGTAGCAAGCTTTAGAGCGACGTGCTACTGCTAATAGCTGCAGCGCTTTGAATTAAGGCGTGCTACTGCTAACTTTTCTCCCCTTGCTACTACTAGTTTTGTTAGTTTCCAATTTTTCTGCATATTTGTTTTGTATTTGAACATGCTTTATACAATAATCTTTAGCACATACAAATGTCATCATCATACACATACAAATGTAATCATAGCATATACATACAAATAGTCTTATTAAATCATGTCATCATCCAACACAAAGTGGTCTCTCATCGTCATCTCAAAAATAGCGATACACGTCTCGAATACTTGCAACTACATCGCCATCCATCTAAACAATGATGTACGCGAGAAGAGCTATCACTATGAGTGAGAGCAGAACTATGCAGTAATGAGGCGGCGGTTATGCGTCCTCTCTCGCGCTAGCGTGAACCTCAAGTAACTAGATTCTGCTTCTTGTCTGCTTTTGAAGCCTTTATGGCCGGCGCCTGAGACCCCCCTCCACTTGCGCCTGACACTCGGGCCACTCGTAGTACACTCGAGGAACCTTCCCTTTGTACACGACATAGCACTGCTTCTTTGCCATCAAGAATCTAAGTGCCTGTTAGACGTGCATCTTCATCAAGATAATGTACAATCATATATGCAACAAAATATACTTGAGCAACACGAAAAAGAAAGGGTTAGCAACTAGATGCAAAATATAGTAAACATACAAATAATGAACGCAGATTCATCATTCGCAAACTAATAAACTAGAGGTACACAAGTCATCGTACCCAAACTAACAAAGTAGCCTTATGCAAGTTCGTCAGGGACCATGGACATCACAAAGTTCCATCACAACAGAAACTATACAAGTTCAATCGACACATATCATCATCATAGGCATCGAAAATCACTAGAAGTTCCATCCTTCCATATCATTGAGGATGGTCCCTAGATTCTTGAATGGCGTGAGGTCTTGACGTTGCATGCCTATGCGAGTTCGGACGTCAGCTCACGAAATAGGGCCGTGGTGGAACATCCCCTTCTAATGGACGACTTCTTTCATGATGATTGTCGCAATGTCCCTCTGGATGCAAAAGAAGTCATCTCTAAATTTATAATCCGCTTCTGCATTAGATTCTACCCACTCGTGGATATGATCATCATTTCTGCTTGTCATGCGAAGCTTTTGGTGATCCGTTGTGAACTCCATCATGAGACGGAGGAGGTAGAATCCATCATTCTTGCTTGGTTTTGGGACATGGATGCAGCATAAGTTTGTTTTATGCGAGAAACCCGTCTTCTTGTGCCTTAGTTTCCTGATCTGCAGTTGGCCACCCCTCAAGCTGAAGCCTTGGAGAGCATCACCTAGAATATTCATTATGTGGGTGTAGTCCTTCTTCTCATAGTTTCTGGTAGGGTCCAAATAAACGACATGGGAGACTCGCGGGTAAATAACGATAAGGACGGCGTGCCCACTGCTGCGGGGAAAAAACACCTCAAATTATTTTCCATATGAGCGAGAAGGAATGATTGAAATGTACGAGAAGGTTGTCCGACACAGACTTACTTTGGATAGTAAGGCAGGAGGACAATTTCCTAGTCCTTATTCTGTACAATGAAGTTTTTTAGGTACTCCTTAGCAGTTTTATGCTCAAAGTCACCGAGATTCAAGAAGGACTCGTGCATGTAGTGTGACGCCCCAAGACTGACGCTTCAGACGCCTTCCATGTTTTGCGTGTCAGTTGTGTTATTTATTTGTTTGTTGCATTTCATCACAGCATCATGTGCATTGCATCCGCATGTTTTCATAAAAGTTGCATCCGTTCGTAGTTTTCGTGTTCCCCCTGCCTTCGTTGACCGTTCCGAGACCAACCGGGTTTTTTGAGTCCTTCTTGTCTAACCACCTAACCCCTCCTTGCCTCCATGACCTTTTGTCAGGCCCCTTGTTTTGTCGACCTCTCTCAGATCCCTTCGTGCACGTCCAAAACTTGTCCCCAAACCTGACCACGACAGTTATGACTAATGGGTCCGGATCATCCCCAAACATCCGTAAAATATCTTTGGTTCCAATTGGACTCTCATAGCCTATTATTTCTTGGACCATCTGATTTTGATCGGAGGGACTAGATCACCCCTAATCTAACTCACATGCTATATATATAGGTCCAACCCTAGATCCTGGTTGCCTTGTCCCATCGATCCCACCGCGCCGCCGCCACTCCTCCAGTCCCTTCTTCCACGGGATCCCCTCCCGATCCAGCCCACCAATCGCAGCCTCCGACCACCTCGCTTGTTCTCTGTGCCGCTCCATTCCCAGCCTCCCACGCGCAGCCACACACCCGACCTTGAGCTCTCCCGCAGGTAGCCGGCGCTTGATCCAGATTGGATCGAAGCCAGGGCCTCGCTCGCCTCTGCCTCCTCTGCCCAAGAACCCGCTCGGGAGATGCCCGACGCTCCACCCCAAGAAGCAACAGCGCCCGAGCGCTCCTCCTCCTCGTGACCCGCGGCTCCGGTGAACCTCGCCACTGGCAACCACCTCCTGCAGGCCTGTAACGCCTCCTTCCTCCCTGCACCCCTTCTCTTCCTTCCATTTTCTCTAAGCGCCATCGCTTCCTCGTGTTTTCTTCACACAAGAGATCCAACCTCGGCCATGGACACTCGTGCTTCCCCGTCGACCCTGCTGCCTTGAACCGCGCCGAATCAGGTGCCTCGTCGTCCGTGCCGACGACCAAGCCGCCGCCCCGTTCCCGCTGTCTGCTACCCGCTCCTCGCCAAGTCCCCTGCTTCGCCCGCTTGTTCGAAGCTGAACACGCTCGACGACCTCTCTCGCGCCGCCGCGCCTCTTCCACTACCTGGAGCTCTAACCTCCGCCGGATCTTGCCATCCCCGCACCCTTCGACGGATCCGAGTCCAGGCGCTCGTCCCCGCCTTCCTGGCCTCATCCGCATTGCTTACATCATCGGGCAGTAGCTCAGGACGAGCGAACGCCCTCGTTGACTTGATCCAGCACCAGCATGGCCGGCCTCCAAGTCCCAGCGCGCCCGTGACCTCCTCGTTCGATCCAGCGCCCCCTTCCAGCCTTCTACTCCACCGACCGGCCCAAGGCCCATGGTGAGTAGCCTCCCTGGCCTTTCCTCTATTGGGCTAGTCAGATGCGGCCCGTATCATGTTTTTCCCAGTTCTGCGATTTAGCTATTTATCGAGTGATTTACTGTTTTACAGAAAAACCCTCATGCTTCATACATTTAATAACTCACAAACCTTGCATCATATGTAAATAATTTTTATATGTAAAATGCTTAGAGTTTTGTATAGTTTCATAATATGCAACTTTCATCCATGTTAAAAATGGTTAACTTGTTGTTTGCATTAATTTGCTAAAATGCCATGTTAAAATGATGTATTTCATAACTAAATAACCGTAGCTCCATTTTAAATAAACTTTATATGTAAATGGGGCAGAAAAATTCCTAGTTTAACATGGTGCACTTTATTTTCCCGTTTAACAACAATAAAATATAGTTTAGGGCAGAACAGTACCAAATCTAAAATGTGCACATGGGGATTTTCCGGAATTGTTGTTCGTTGTTCCGGCCTCAATTAAACTTGGCTAGATAGGTAGTGTTATTATGCTTATCCCCTTGCCATGTTTAATAACATTTAATATTGTTGAGTACATAACCAAGAGAGAACTAAATAATTGATGTGGTGTTTCATCAATATGCAACTCGTTCCAAATTGAGCTCCACTTAATTTGTAGTATTGGTTGTGCACTTTGCCATGCCATGCCTCATTAAACCGGACATGCATCATACTGGATTGTGCATCATGCCATACTTATGTGATGGTTGTTTACCATGATGTTTGCTTCTTTCCGGTTGTGCCTCTCCTTGATAGTTCCAGTTATGTTGCGATTGTGAGGATTCGTTCGACTACGTTGGCTCGTCTACTTCATGGACTCATTCTTCTTCCTATCAGGATTTCAGGCAAGATGACAATACCCTCGATATCACTTCTAGCTTTGCTGCTAGTTGTCTGTTCTATCGCTATGTCGCGCTACCTACCACTTGTTTATCATGCCTCCCATATTGCCATGTCAAGCATCTAACCCACCTTCCTAGCAAACCGTTGTTTGGCTAAGTTACCGATTTTGCTCAGCCCCTGTTATAGCGTTGCTAGTTGCAGGTGAAGTTGAAGATTGCTCCATGTTGGATGATGTTTATGTTGGGATATCACAATATCTCTTATTTTAATTAATGCATCTATATACTTGGTAAAGGGTGGAAGGCTCGGCCTTATGCCTGCTGTTTTGTTCCACTCTTGCCGCCTTAGTTTCTGTCATACCGGTGTTATGTTCCTTGATTTTCGTTCCTTACGCGGTCGGGTTTATGGGAACCCCTTGATAGTTTGCTTTGAATAAAACTCCTCCAGCAAGGCCCAACTTTGGTTTTCCATTTGCCTACCCAGGACCTATATTTTTCCCTAAGGAGTCGCCCTCCCGAGGGTCATCTTTATTTTAGCCCCCCGGGCCAGTGCTCCTCTGAGTATTGGTCTGAACCGAGCGATGTCCGGCGCCCCCTGGGCAACCAGGGTCTATGCCAACCCAACGTCTGGCTCATCCGGTGTGCCCTGAGAGCGAGATACGTGCAACTCCTATCGGGATTTGTCGGCACATCGGGCGGTCTTGCTGGTCTTGTTTTACCATTGTCGAAATGTCTTGTAACTGGGATTCTGAGGCTGATCGGGTCTTTTCGGGAGAAGGAATATCCTTCGATGATCGTGAGAGCTTGTGATGGGCTAAGTTGGGACACCCCTGCAGGGTATAAACTTTCGAAAGCCGTGCCCGCGGTTATGTGGCAGATGGGAATTTGTTAATGTCCGGTTGTAGAGAACTCTTGACTTAATTAAAATGCATCAACCGCGTGTGTAGCCGTGATGGTCTCTTTTCAGCGGAGTCCGCGAAGTGAACATGGTCTGTGTGTTATATTGTGCGTAAGTAGTTTCAGGATCACTTCTTGATCACTTCTAGCTTCTCAACCATTGTGTTGCTTCTCTTCTCGCTCTTATTTGCGTATGTTAGCCACCATATTTACTTAGTTCTTGCTGCAACTCCACCTCATTACCACTTCCTACCCATAAACTTAAATAGTCTTGTTCTTGCGGGTTTTGAGATTGCCGAGTCCTCGTGACTCATCAGATACTATCACAACAGTTGCAGGTGCGGATGATACCAGTGCAGGTGATGCAACCGAGCTCATATGGGAGCTCAACGAAGATCTTGGTCGTCGCTATGTTTCATTTCATGTTGATCAGTAGTGGATCCCAGTTGGGACGATCAGGGATCTAGCAGTGGGTTATCTTCTGTTCATTTGGCTTCGTCCGTAGTTGGACTATGTGTGCACTCTGAATGATGTATGAATCATATGTTCATTGTGTGAAGTGGCGATTGTAAGCCAACTCTTTATCCCATTCTTGTTCATGACATGAGATTGTATGAAGATGACCCTTCTTTCGACAAAACCACCATGCGGTTATGCCTCTAAGTCGTGCCTCGACACGTGGGAGATATAGCCGCATCGTGGGTGTTACAAGTTGGTAATCAGCGCCATCCCCGACTTAGGAGCCCCCTGCTTGATCGAATCGCTGACGTTGTTGAGTCTAGAACAAAATGTTTTGAGTCTTAGGATTATATATATCAGAGAGTAGGATTCTTTTTACTCCTCAGTCCCTTCGTCGCTCTGGTGACGCCTCCTGACGTTGTTGTTTTGACTTTCCTCTCCTCAAATTTCACTAAAAAAAATTTAGGATCACACAGGTATCTTGGAATCGTCCCGATAGTTTTGTGACGAGAACATTGTTCTTGATGCCTCCTGACATTTAGGGGTTGTGGCAGTGTCCCGGGGAGTTGATCTCCGAGGTATTGTCGTCACAATTTTATCATTGTAGTTCTGGAATACCTGAGTTTCACCGACATCGAAAATCTCTTTTGTGCAGCTAGTGGTAAGATAACCTCGACGCCACCCAGTACTGGGGCGGGTGTTCGAGAGTATTGCCATAGCTCATATAACGGATGCTTTTCGAAGGTTGAGGTACACGATTTCCAAAGGTTTCTTGGTTATGTGTTGATGGATGGATACAACTTGGATGTAGGTATTGTTAGTTTGGGTGAGGTATTTATTGCTTCCCTTGTATCCCCAACACCAGATTGCATAACCAGAAAGTTTTGTGAGTTTTATAGGTGGGAATTCAAGTAGCTCCTAGGATATCTTTCCGACAGATGGATGATATGAGATTGGGGTTCGACGTCCAGTGGTCCGCTTGTCCACGGTTGGTTTTACAGTGGTCTCGTTGTGTCTTAATGAGTCCTTGGCTATGCCAACTCGGGGACGCTTCGTATGTCATGTGCACTGCCTTGTACATGATGGTGCTGTATGATCGAGCCCGTGTGGGCCCCACCACGAAAACTTCGAACGAAGTCTCTATCATATGTTTGTTTCTGGATTATTCTGCAAGCCAAATCCTTTGTTTTGTTTTATTTGTGGTATTCGAGTTGCTTCGAAGTCAAATGTTGAATCCATACCTTTCCTAAATGGTCTTCTCATATTGCTATGTGAATACTAATCCTTCTTGATCATCGAGGTCGTCATGTTAATTCTTTTCCAACCGGCGTGCTTCTCTTCAAGTGGATCCGATCATTTCAACATTTGCGAGATCAATTCTAAGTTTTCCTCAATGATATCCATTCCATCTGCCCCAAGTAGCCTTTGTTTTCCCGCCCTCCCACCCTTTTTCTTCAAGGACTCAGATTTCTTAATCGAGTATCCTTTTACTGATAGGATGTCTCTCCATTCTTTTCCGTCAATGTTCTTATCCAGTGATTCTCAGGAAGATACTAATGGAGCTTCAAGTTTATTATTCTTCATTCTCTTTTCTTCTCCGGTGGATTTATTTCAAGCTTCGGTGTTGATCATATCTCTTCCTTTTGTTTCACATATCTTCCCATGTGAATTTCTTATCCAAGGCTCTCTTATTTATTCACCTCTCCCAGTTCATATCCGGAGTGTTGAAGATATCTCAGAAGGCTCGTCTTTTCACTCAAGATCCGTTCAAGCTATTTGGAGATTATTATCTCATTCAAGTCATTTAATTCAATCGGTGCAATCTCTCTTCAAAATCATTCAACGGTGTTTTCTTTTGAGTGGGCCCTAACCCACAGGTCTTTTCCCAAGATCTTACGTGACTCTTCTAATTTTTCCGGACTTAATCTCAAATTATTTTTCAAAGTTTGATGTAAGAATGAATGTCATCAGTCAGATGTTTTCCAAGATCGATTTCAAATTGTTTTTCATTGTTGGCTCAATCTCTTTGTTTTTCATTCTCCTAGAGTATTTCAATAATTCATGGTGTCGTTTCTCATCATCATGCTCAACACAGAAGACCGAAGAAGAGTTTCTCTTAAATCTTGTCCATTCTCTTGACGATTCATGGTTCTAGCTTGATGCCATCCTCTCATAATTGATTTCGACTGTGAGAATTATTTTTACCTATCCGGAGCAATTCAGGAGTCTTTTCAGTTTGATTCTCCGGAGCCATCATCTCAGAATTTTTCATTCCAGCTTTCAGATCTCATTCTCCAAATCTTACCGATGCATCGTTGAAATATTCACTAATCAATTCATGATCTCTTTGTTCTCATGTATCTAAATTCTCTCAAGTATCTTCGTTTTTTTTTCAATTCTTCCCGGTGAATTATGCCTTTGCTACTTTCATTTTCAATTCTTATGGCGGTTTGTTCAAGATTACTCTTCGTATGTTCTCATATTAATTTATTCGTTGTTTCAATCCCACCGGTGGATCCATCAAGACCTTCTCAAGTTTATGCTATATCTCTCTTAATCCTTTCTACGAGAATAAGTAGTATGCCAAATCCGTTGCTTGTCATCAATTTAAATTGGTGAAGGATACTGTCGGATACCGGGTTCCGTCAAAACCCTTAAAGTTCGAACTCTGGGTGGGCACGAAGATCTTCTCCCTACCGAAACATGCCCAAAACCTCGCCGCGATTCTAAGCTAGCACGATGAACAACACAAGAGACACGAGGTTTATACTGGTTCGGGCAACTGTTGTGGTGTAATACCCTAATCCAGTGTGTGGTGTGGTGGATTGCCTCTTGGGCTGATGGTGAACAGTACAAGGGAAGAACGACCCGCGAGAGGTGTTCTTGTGGTGGTGTGCTTGGAGAGGAATTGATCCGTCTCTGTTGGCTCTAGATGAGATTCAACTGCTTTCTACTGTGGTGGCTAGCCCTATATATAGAGGCCCTGGTCCTCTTCCCAAATATTGAGCGGGAAGGGAGCCAACAACGGCCATTTTGTAAGGGGACAACTAGTACAAGCTATCCTGACTAAAGGTCGTCTTCGTATACCAAAGGCACTGGCGATGACGCCGTCTTGGGCTCCACGGTGACCTCCGTCCTGCCGCTCTCCTGGTCTTGGTCTCGTTGCACCGATATGGAAACCTTTGCTTCATGCCTCGGCACTCCGCACTTGCGCTTGCCCTCTTTGCACCAAAGAGGAAATGAGGACACTGCACAAGCTAGCGCCCGCCTGGTCTTCATCATCATGGCTTGCGTCATGAGCACCTCGTGAGGTACCCCTTGCCTTGATCTCTCCGCCTCCTCGCGAGCCTGCCTGGTGAGGCCGCCCCTGAGGAGACCTTGCATCGTCTGCCCCGCGAGGCTTGGCCCCTCGTGAGGGTCTTGAACTTGGGTTGATGAAGACGGGTCGTACTAGGCCGCTGGTGAGCCACGCTGTAGGCCGCAGGCAGGCAAGTCTGGGGACCCCCGTTCCCAGAACGCCCATCGTAGCCCTCGGGCCCAAGGCGTGCTTGGACTTGGCTTAGCAGCAAAGCCAAAGGCCAAGTAAGGAGCGTCGCAGGCCCCAACAGCCTGCGACCTTGGTCAGCGCATGGCGACTGATTGGACGTGGGCGTCTCTGATACGTCTCCAACGTATCTATAATTTTTGATTCTTCCATGCTATTATATTACCCCTTTTGGATGTTTATGGGCTTTATTTTACACATCTATATCATTTTTGGGACTAACCTACTAACCGGAGGCCCAGCTCATATTGCTATTTTTTTTGCCTATTTCAGTATTTCGATGAAAAGGAATATCAAACGGAGTCCAAACGGAATGAAACCTTCGGGAGCATTATTTTTGGAACAAATCTGATCCGGAGAGCCTGGAGTGCAAGTCAAGAAAGCTCCGAGGGCCCCACGAGATAGGAGGGCCCCCCCTTGTAGGGTGCGCCCCCTGTCTTGTGGGCCCCTCGGGCGTCCACCGACGTACTTCTTCCTCCTATATATACCTATGTACCCCGAAAACATCCAGGGGCACCACGAAACACAATTTCCACCGCCGTAACCTTCTGTATCCGCGAGATCCCATCTTGGAGCCCTTGCCGGCACTCTGCCGGAGGGGGAAGCAACCATGGAGGGCCTCTACATCAACATCCTTGCCCCTCTGATGAGTTGTGAGTAGTTTACCACAGACGTACGGGTCCATAGTTATTAGCTAGATGGCTTCTTCTCTCTTTTTGGATCTCAATACAATGTTCTCCCCCTCTCTTGTGGAGATCTATTTGATGTAAACTCTTTTTGCTGTGTGTTTGTTGAGATCCGATGAATTGTGGGTTTATGATCAAGTTCATCTATGAATAATATTTGAATCTTCTCTGAATTCTTTTATGCATGATTGAGTTATCTTTGCAAGTCTCTTCGAATTATCAGTTTGGTTTGTCCTACTAGATTGATCTTTCTTGCCATGGGAGAAGTGTTTAGCGTTGGGCTCAATCTTGCGGTATTCTTACCCAGTGACAGAAAGGGTTGCAAGACACGTATTGTATTGTTGCCATTGAGGATAACAAGATGGGGTTTATATCGTATTGCATGTGTTTATCCCTCCACATCATGTCATCTTGCTTAATGCGTTGCTCTGTTCTTATGAACTTAATACTCTAGATGCATGCTGGATAGCGGTCAATGTGTGGAGTAATAGTAGTAGATGCAGGCAGGAGTCGGTCTACTTGTTATGGACGTGATGCCTATATACATGATCATGCCTAGATAATCTCATAACTATGCACTTTTCTATCAATTGCTCGACAGTTATTTGTTCACCCACCGTAATACTTATGTTATCTTGAGATAAGCCTCCAGTGAAACCTATGGCCCCCGGGTCTATCTCTTATCATATTTGCTTTCAATCTACTTTATTTGCATCTTTACTTTTTGCATCTATATTACAAAATACCAAAAATATATTTATCTTATCATACTATCTTTATTAGATCTCACTTTCGCAAGTGGCCGTGAAGGGATTGACAACCCCTTTATTGCATTGGTTCCAAGTTCTCAGTTTGTTTGTGTAGGTGACTGGGAATTTTGAGGAGCCTCCTACTGGATTGATACCTTGATTCTCAAATCTGAGGGAAATACTTACGCTACACTTTGCTGCATCACCCTCTCCTCTTCGAGGAAAACGAACGCAAGCTCAAGACGTAGCAGTCTCCGCTTCCCCATGCTCCCCCAATATCTGCCTGGCTATGCAACCACGAAGCTTTACACAGTTATTTCCTCTCCGCTGCCCGCGTGCTTCCTGTTCCCCTTTCTTCCCCAAGCCTCTGTTTCCGCTTCCAATCTTACTTGAGCTCTGCCCCTTCCCTCACCATGGCGCTGACTAGCAAGGAGAAGGGGAAGAGGCCTTTGTCTTCATCCAGTTCGCCGCCGGCAATTGAGCCCACCGTTGGCTGGTCGCTGGTGCTCAATCTGGAGGCCCTGGGCAAGGTCTACCCCACGCTCGCCTCCAGCTTCAACGAGTGCGGAAAGACGATGGCTTGGCCTGCGTCCCATGCCTCCGTCGACAAGACCATCACGGAGGATCGACTCTTCGTCGATGCCCTGTGGGCTGGCCTGGTTCCCCCTTTCTCAGCTTTCTTCAATGCGGTGCTCACCCATTATTAGATCCATATGATGCATCTTTATCCACAATCCATTACCCTCCTCGCCGTCTTCGCCTTTGTTCGCGAAGCCATGGTGGGCATTGCTCCTTCTGTTGCCCTCCTGTGCCACTTCTTCTTGCTGCGCCTGATGGACCACTTGTAGTGCTCAGGGAACGTGAGCTTCCAGGCCATGGCAAAGACGGCCGCATCGGGGATCGATTTTGAACTCCCTCCTTCCACGAGTGGGTTCCGGACGCGGTGGCTGTATGTGGATGTCGGAGTGCCCAACCCTCTGCTCTCGCCTCCAACATTACCTATTGTCCCCAATCCAGGCTAGGGCCATGAGAGACTCATGAGCCCCTGGCTCTCCTTCGTCTGGCACCGACTGAGGAGGATGAGGGATCTCGGCGTGACTGCGACCCGGGTGGTGAAGGAGTTCCTCCAGTGTCACATTGCTACTCTTCAGCGTCACTCCCGGTCGATGTGGGGCCTGACAGGTGACCTGGACCGCATGAGGCTTCAGGAGACGGAACTGACGCCTGAGACGCTGAAGAAGGTGCTCGAGGTCTTGACTGGCGACCCTTCGCCGGACGATATTCGGCATGGGGGTAGCCTCCTGTATCTCTGCTCGAACAGGGCTGATTGCGCGAGGTAGATGCCTCTCTTCGACGAATGGGGGTTGCACCCAGCTGGCCTTGTGGGGCCCCGCGAGAATCTTGTCGCTGTGGCTCCCTTCCTCGCCACCAGCATCGATCTTACCCAAGGAGCGGGTGCAGAGAGGCAAGCATCGCTTGAGGCTGGAGGCTCTGGTGTCACGGTGCTGACGCCACACGGGGCCCCGAGGCGGTCATCGATGGGGGGACGAAACCCACGGCTCCCGAGGCCGGAGCCCCTGAGGCCTCGGCAGGCCATGACGAGGTGGTGCCTGACCGCTCCTCCCAGCTTGGTGCCCCTGAGGTTGGCTTCCTGAGTGCTTCTTCATCCGCACCGTGCGCTGGTCCTCATGTTGAGCGCCTGGGTCGGTTCTGTGTGGACTTCGCAGCCCTCCGCAAGAGGAAGGAGTCTTCAAGTGGCAGTGGGTGCCCCTGCCAACCGTTGAAGCATAGGAAGTACTTCGCCATTGATGAGTAAATACCTCCTCCCCGCAATTCCTCAATCACTGCTCTCTTTCCTGAGTGTGGCCTTTCAGGACCCCTTCTGCCAAGCCTATGGAGTCTCCCAAGAAGCAACTTCCTCCGGCCTCGCCTTCCTCACTGGCCTTGTGCGTCCCGAGCTCGCGTGCTGCCCTTGACGCGGATTAGGCCGGAGAAGTTAGCCGGCCCACAGGGTGCCTTGAGCCTGTGCCCTTGACGCCTTTCCTTCGCAACCTTGCATGGGGCGTGACCACCCTTCCCAGGACTCCGCCTCTGATTGTGGACGGCGAATGGTTGAGGTTGGTCCTTGGATCTTATTCGGGGGATGGACCTGCGCCGGTCCAGGTCCCTTGTAGAGCCCGTCCGGCGATCATGGGGGCGCCAGCCCCCACCCCCCTGCCGAGAGGGGGAGAACCGCTTCAGGGCCTGCGGCCAGCGGCGGCTGCGGAGGACGACATCAACGATGTGCTCAGGCGAGCACGGGAGTGCAACGTCGTTCACCAAGAGTTCCTCCAGAAGGCGATGGACGCGATGGGCCAGCTTGGTGGAGAGCTTGCGGACGTGGACGCGTGTCTTGAAGCTGAAGGCATGCGGCTGGTTGAGGAGCGGCGCAAGCTGAAGGTGGCAGTCAACCTCGCGCGTCATCAGCACGAGCTTGACAATGCGAAGGCCGAAGCATCCCTTGCAGCCTCGCGAAAGGCCTGCTCCTGAGCTATAGAGGAGGCTAGGGAAGCAGACCATCGACACGAGGTCGTGGAGAAGCGCACGTGGGAGCTGCAAGCCTGGAGCGCTTCCCTAGAGCAGCAGGTGGTGCTGCGTCAGGCCGCCCTTGCATCACTGAAGGGAACGCCCGTCGAGGAGGAGGAGCTCCGGAGGCGCGAGGAGGTGCTGACGCTGGAGGCTGCTGAGCGCAATCTTGACCTTGAGCGGTTGGAGACGAGGGAGCACCAGGTTAGCCAGGCAGAGGACAAGGTTGGCGCGCGCGAGGCTCGAATCTAGGAGGAGGTCGACCGCCGCGTGGTGGAAGCTCGTGCAGATCTTGCACGCTGGTTTAACCAAAGGCTGGAGCTGATTGAAGCCGATGCTGCGGGCAGGACTGCCGTCCTTAGGTCCAAGCTGACTGAAACGGGGCAACGCATGGAGGACGCCACAGCTGCCCTGGTCTCGGCGCAGACTGAGTTGGCCTCCACCCGTGCCGAGCTGCTTCTTCTTCAACAGCGGGTCACTGATGCCGAGTCCGTTGCGCGGCAGAACAAAGAAGAAATTCTCCAACGGTAGAGGTTGGAGCACATGCATGGCCCCATGCTCCAAGAGCTCAGGAATAGGGCCAACACGGCCCTAGGCAATATCTGTGATGCGGACGCCCCGCATCCTCACGTGATCAAGTATGCCGGCCATCTCCAATTCTTCACTGATGTGGTGACACATCTGGAGAATCGCTCCGAGAGAGCTCGCCAACTTGTCGAGTAGAGGAGCCGCAGCCTGCTCGGGCGTGCATTTTCCCGCGTCTTCAACCACCTTCAAAACGCAGATCCTCACTTCGACTTCGACACCGCCATCGCCTTGGTGCCCAGGCCATCCGGGTTGACCTGGCGTGGTGGGTGGAGGACAACATGGATGTGGTTGTCAGGGCCTTTGCTTCTGAAAACGACGGGGTGGATAGTTGCTGTGGATGAAGGTGATGTGGTGAATGGCAGTGAAGATGGTGCCAACGATGGCGATGGCGGTGCCAGTGACAGCGACAGCGGCGCCAGTGATGCCTCCGGAGGCGACCAAGAGGGTGTGGTGAGCTATATGTCCGACTGATCCTGTGTCCCTCTGCTGTTTATCCTGCACACAAAAGCTCGGGCGCGGCCCTGAAGGCTGTAAGAGCATTTTGGGAGGGGAAGCTCCTCATGTAAAAAGATTGTTGTCCACATGCTTTTTGGAGCGACACTAAATGTGTGCCTGCATGATGTTACCGGCCCCACGATGAGTTAGTTGCTGTGGTTTACCTTACTTTAAAGTCGTGTTTTAGACTACAAACCTCAAGATTGCAAACAGTAATCTTACTCGTGTCAATCAAATAAAGGTATATTATCTTCATCACTTGACACAAACCAGTAAAGGAGCTAGATGGAAATACATCTTCCATGGCAACTCATGTTGTATGTTCGTACCTGCAAACTCGAGATGTGGTTCAGATTTCCTAGGAGATGATCAAAATCATAGTGACATAATTACTGACAAAGTCCATGTACTGCAAGAACAACATGCTCATGCTAGCACAGAAAGAATGCCAACCTTTCATGTACCATGCGTGGAAAAGGTTGAAACGCCTTTAGGTGTACATTAAGTATGAACCGAATGTGCGTATATACCCAAGCTCTAGGTAAACCTGCACACATCTGCTACTCCACCCTTGCTTAATGTGTATCTACTCAAGCTCGAGGTAAACCTACACGCATCTGCTACTCCATCCAGGCTTAGTTCGTCCTAGCAAAATCACATCACGAGCAAAAGAATTCAAATCAAGATTTATCCATCTAGCAGTCCCGAAATATATAAGCAGAGGGGTTTCTAATTGCCCACCTGAGTGTTTTGAGCTGTGCCAAAATCAATGGGTATAGCACTAGGTGCAGGTGTCATCGGCCACCTGCTGAGGCCGTCAGCTGATGCTGTCGTCTGTCGCCCACTCGCTGATGCCGCCGTCTGCACCATGAGGATGGGGTGGAGTGCAGCCTCCCGTACCTCGCGCCCAAGCACTAGCCTCCTTGCTGCTCCCGATCCAGGAGCGGATCGAGCTGCCGCCAACCGCCAGGTTGCACCCGACCTCACCGGCGCAGGCTGACGACGCTGGTGGGTGACCCTCTCCCGTCAGCCGCCACACTTCCCTCTCCTCTTTCATCTCTCTTTCTCCCCTCTCCTTTCTTCTCTCTCCCTCTCATATCCTGTCTCTCCTGCTGCTTCCTCCGGCAGGAGGCAGCGGTATAACGCCGCGGACGGCGTGTTCCTCCCGGCGCCACGCCCGTGGTTATCCCCCGGCACAGCGATAACAAGGACTGGCAGCGGGTGAGAGCGCTAGAGGGAACAATAGCGGCGGAGGAGAGGGAGGAGTGATGAGCGCGTGGGCCGAGGGAAGAAAACATATGGCGGTTTAGGTAGAGGGGGTCGGGTCGTTCGTGCGATGTGAATACCTAGGGTTTCACTCCCTCACAAATTCCATCAACACGTGAAGAAGACATAGGATCATCACTGAAGAGCGGGCCCATTCACACAAGGTCCCAGCGATCATGGGCTGATGCAAATCGAAAGCAACCGTCCATGCACCTCCCACGCGTGGTGCGCATGGCGCGCATAGACAGCGGAGCTGATTGGCCAAATTCTTTTGCACATGGTCACATTTCACCCAGCCAATACATGTGCATGATGAGCCCACCAGTCATTGGGTATGGAAAAGAACCGTGAAGGTGAAAACGTGATTTACTACAGGGTGAACATCCAACGGCTCAGCCAGACCAAAGACCAGATCAGACGGATAGGAGTAGAGCAAATTGGGGGAGCCTCCTGTGAGCAAGTTGGCTAGCAACATTATATGTTAAAATGGTGGACACTCCCTCACTGATTTTTTGACTGTTGATGATGGTCGCTACTCCTTCTTCCCCTAGTGCATAACAAAGGTCTAGCACAAGGAGAAGAAGGAAAAGGGCCCCCATGACAACAGTCGGCATTATTCTTCTCTCATATATGGTGCAGACTCTCCCTCACTAATTTTTTGAATGTCATGTATGGACGCCCCACAGACTTAAAGTCAACTCGAAAAGTCGTTTAATTCTCTTTCTAGCAAATCTGGGCACTCGATATTTCCTACTTACTCTAGCACAAGTCATGCTTAGATTCACGGAAAAATCCGGCATGACCTTTGCTAAAATAGGACATATCGAGCGCCTGAAATTTTCCGAAATGGAAATGAATCAACACTCTGGCAAAACATAGGCCACTCGAAAATGAATCAACAGTTCGCACATGAGAATAAACTGGTGCTCATTGCATTTCAATGGTTGAATATTGACAAAAACATTTCAATATATCTTATAACCCGAATAGTTAATTTGGTTAAGAAGCATAACTAAATACCCTAGTTCTACTCTATTCAACAGCGAGGAGTGGAGAAGGAGAAGGTGGACTTTTAGCTCGCTGACTCGGGTGTAGAGGAAGTACAGGTAGCTCGGATGACGATCATTCCAAGGAGACACGACTCTACAAAGCCTACATATTCCATTGAGTAAAATTTTAATTAGATCATCAAATCTCATATAGCATTCTTTGATGACAAAGTGATAATGACATAAATTCAACTAGTTCTATTAATTCAACTAGTTCAACTAAGCACTTACTAAAAATAAACTAGTTCTATGAATTTTCTTACTAAAAATAAACTAGTTCTATAGTAAAATTTTAATTAGATCATCAAATCTCATATACCTAAATTTTCTTACTAAAAATAAACTACTTCTATTAATTCAACTAGTTCAACTAAGCACTTACTATAAATAAATTTTTTAATTTTCTTACTAATTCAACTAGTTTTATTAAGCACGTACTATAAATAAACTAGTCCTATTAACAACTTCCTAAATAAACTATTTCTATTAA
>NC_041383.1:343184781-343186880 GCF_002162155.2 Triticum dicoccoides | reverse complement strand
GAGGAGGGGGTGGCCAGAGGAGGAGGGAGGGGTGCGGTAGGTAGGAGGGAGGAGGAGGAGGGAGGATGGGGCGGCCAGAGGAGGAGGGAGGGGCACGGTAGGGAGGAGGGAGGCAGAGGAGGGACGAGAGTGGAGGAGGAGGGAGGAGGGAGGAGGAGGGACTACCTCGGTGGAGGAGGAGCAGGAGCACAGTCGGCGGTGGGCGACGACGGTGGTCGGAGAACGGCGGTGGCGGCGGACGATGGGTGGTGTGGGGGAGAGTGGGGCGACCGGTTGGGGAAGATAGGGTGTTGTTTAGCAGTAGCACGCGCTAGGATGAAGTGCTACTACTAAACTCTATAGCAGTAGCGCTTGTAACTTGATACGCGCTACTGCTTTGCCTTTAGTAGTAGCGCCTCCTACAACACACACTACTGCTAAGGCTAAGCATGAGTCAAAAATACATTGGTCATCAATGATCTTTTTGTGTAGAATCTAAATTTTCAATAGGAATCTTCCCCGATTTTCGAACCGACGAAGATTCCTATTGCTGCCACAGATCGTACACATAGAGTTCAATGAAGACCAAGTGGTTGTGATCGTTTGAGAAGTAACGTATTTAAGATGGTAAACACCCTATTCACGAAGCGAGGTGGGACTAAACTTAGTTGCAACGAGTGGACTAAACTTAGCAGCAACAAGTGTTGGCGAAAAGCGCTGCTGCTAAATTCTTAGTAGTAGCACTTGTTTTGGACAACGCTGCTACTATAGCTACCGTTGGTGGCCTCATCTGGTCCCACATAGTAGTAGCGCGTTTTTATTTTCCAGCGCTACTGCTAAGGAGTTACTAGTAGCGCTGCCCAAAAACAGCGGTACTGCTAACTAGCAGCAGCGGTTGCTATTTTCGAGCGCTACTACTAAGGTCCTGCCTATAAGCATTTCCCTAGTAGTGAGCAAGGCCCAACATTGGTTTTACCATTTGCCTAATAACAACTAAAACTTGCATAGGGACCGGCTAGCACACACGGACTCTTAATCAACAACTCGGTCCAATGCTCCCCATGTCTGTTGGTCCAAACTAGAGCACCTTGCGGCGCCCCCTTAGCAACTTGGGTCTCAGCGACCGTAAGCTTAGCTCATCCGTCGTGGTCTGAGACGAGATACACGTGGCTACTATCAGGGTGTTAGCACATCGGGAGGTCTTGCTGGTTTTGTTTTACCATTGTCGAAATGTCTTGTCAACCGGGATTCTGAGCTTGATCGGTTTGTTCCAGGAGTAGGATTTTCCTCCGTAGATCGTGAGAGCTTGTCGTGGGCTAAGTTGGGACACCCCTGTAGGGTATAAACTTTCAAGAACCGTGCACGTGGTTATTTGGTAGATGGGAATTTTTAATATCTCGTTGTAGAGAATTTGACATGAGATCTGAATTAAAATACACAAACCGCATGTGTAACCGTGACTGTCTCTTTTCGAATGAGTTGAGAAGAGAACACTGTCGGCTTATGTTTGAATGTAAGTACTTCAAAGATCACTTATTGATCATTACTAGTTTGCGACCATTTGCATAGTTTCTCATCTTATTCATGTACTCGTAAGTTAGCCAGCATTTAAATGGTTAGTTGCTTGCTGCAACCTCACACTACTGGAATCAGGGACTTTGTCGTCAACCGTTTCTTTGTTGTTTGCTAACTGATGGCAAAGACAGTCTTTGCCATTAGCTTGATGAAAATGGTCGGCAAAGAAGCAGCTGACGACAAAGAAATTGTTTGCTGTCCGCAATATCTTTGCCGTCAGCTAGCTGATGGCTTAGAACATTTGCCGTCCGCTAGCAGACGGCAAAGAGGCAGGGTGGACCACTAGCGAGAGCCACCTAACGGCCACTTTCTTTGCCGTCCGCTAGCTGATGGCAAAGAATATTTGCAGTCCGCTAGCAGACGGCAAAGAAAGTGGCCAAACTAACGCCCGTTAGCTAGGCTCTTTGTCGTTTGCTAGCAGACAACAAAGAGTCGTGCCCTATCTAACAAAACGCCCAGCCCTACCCCTCTCTCCCCAGGTCTCTCTCGCTCCCCTCGTCCCAACCCTGCGCAGCCGCCCAGCCTCGTCCCAACCCGCCCCGACC